>NW_024704318.1:0-6029 GCF_008729295.1 Plectropomus leopardus | reverse complement strand
TTTCCTTGACTAATTATTATTATTATTTTTTTAACTGACTCTCATGCATTAAACAGTACACTCCCCGCCTGGCGTAACTGACGCCACTCTCTTACAACACACAAACAATAGTACCATCAATTTTTTACGACTCTGGGGGAACAAGAACCACTATTTGTGAGATGGGCCTGGTAAAGAGCTTGGTTCCATGAGGCCCAAACACCTTTACTTCCACTGTGCGCACTTTACCATCAGTGCTGGGAAACGTTTGGGTCACGAGTCCAAGCGGCCACTCATTTCTTGGACACTGAATGTCTTTCAGAACAACAACAGTCCCTGGGTTCACATTTGGTTGACTTGACTGCCATTTGCGCCGGATTTGAAGTGTTGAGAGAAACTGACGTCTCCACTTGTCCCAGAAAACATTAGCAAGATGTTGGACTTGCCGCCACTGATGCCTATAGAGATCAGAGACACCAAAGTCACCAGCAGGGGCTGAGAGAGTGTTGACCTTCTGTGTAAGAAGAACGGCAGGGGACAATATGAAAGGGTCAGTAGGATCCGTCGACACTGGAATGAGGGGGCGTGCATTTATAATAGCTGACACCTCAGCCATGAAGGTGACAAGAACGTCATGAGTGAGTTTTGTGGTTTTGAGCTCAAAGAACATGGTGCCGAGAATTCTCCTGGCCAGACCCACCATCCTCTCCCATGCACCACCAAAATGAGAGGCATGAGGGGGATTGAAAGTCCATGAGCATCCCTGTCCTGACAGGTATGTTTTGACTGCTGTATTGTTCATGTGTGAGGGTATCTGAAGTTCTTTGCAAGCACCAATAAAATTGGTGCCACGGTCTGAGTGGATGCTCTTCACCGGACCCCTGATAGCCAAAAACCGTCTGAGTGAGTTTATGAAACTTGATGTGTCAAGAGATTCGATCACTTCGATATGAACTGCCCTCATGCTCAAACATGTGAAGATGACAGCCCATCTTTTGTTTTGGATAATGCCTCCTCTTGTGCGTTGTGCAGAAACACTCCAGGGGCCGAAAACGTCCAAGCCCACATTTGTGAATGGTGGCTCCATTGAGAGACGCTGGGGCGGGAGACTTGCCATTTTTTGAACTTTGAGGGGCGCTCTTAATCTCCTACACTTTACACAATGGTGGATAACACTGTTCACTTTCCTTTTGCCGCCCACAATCCACCAACCGGCTGTCCGAACAGCTCCCTCTGTGAATAGCCGACCTTGATGGCGTGTCTTTTCGTGGTGATGTTGCACAATGAGGCCTGCAATGTGATGTTGACCGGGAACAATGAGTGGGTTCTTTTCTGCTTGACTTACGTTTGCTTCGCTGATGCGTCCGCCCACTCTAAGCAGACCTTGGTTGTCTAAGAAGGGGTCCAGATTTCTGATTGAACTGCCTTTAGGAATTTCCTGTTGTGTGTTGATGCATTTGATTTCTCCACTGTACACTTCTTCTTGTACTGATCTGATGACAATGTTTTTAGCTTGCTCAAAGTCTTCCACTGTGACTCCCATCACACAATAGTGCCAGCCCTTACAAGAACTGTCTCTATTGGTAGTTTGCTTGAAGACATGAACAACGTGCAACAGACGAGCAATAGCGCGGAGCAGGGAGCTCCAGTGGGAAAACTTAGTGAATCTTTCAGAGCCGAGCAGTTTCACACTTGCTGTGGTTTTCAGGGCAGAAACCTGTGGTCTGATGTCAGTGTCTGAACTGGGTTCAACAAGGTCAAAAGTTTCTTGGATGAGGCTTTGAGTGTCTTTGAGCAGGAATTTGGGGCCAGTAAACCAGTTAGTGAGCACGAGCTGATGTGCAGGGACAGACCGTGTTGCAAGATCTGCTGGGTTCTGGTCAGTAGGCACGTAATGCCACTGACTTGCTTGTGAAGACTTCCTAATCCGAGCAACCCGATTGCTAACATAGACATAAAAGCGTCTGGTCTCGTTGTAAATATATCCCAGAACAACTTTACTGTCTGTGTAGAAATGGGTGCTGTCCAGCTCAATGTCCAGCTCACATGTGACCAAATCAGCAATCTCAACTGCTAACACCGCAGCACACAGTTCTAACCTGGGGATAGTTTGTTCAGGACGTGGTGTGAGTTTTGCTTTCCCCATGACAAAGCCGATTTCACAGTTCCCGTCTGCATCAGTTATCTTCACATTAGCCACCGCTGCAATGGCTTTGGTTGACGCATCACAGAAGATACACAGTTCTTTGTACGTAGCTTGTGAAGGCGAGATGTTAGTGTATGTTCTGGTGATTGAGAGGTTAGACAGCGCGCTCAGTGACTCTCTCCAAAGGACCCATGACTCCTCCATCTCTTGGGGCAACGGAGCGTCCCAGTCACCATTATCTGCTGTGAGTTGTCTGAGGATGGATTTGCCGTGGATTGTGACGGGGGCTACAAAGCCTAGCGGGTCATAGAGACTGTTTATGGTAGACAAAACACCGCGTCGTGTGAAGGGCTTTGTTTCATCAGACACACTAAAGGTGAAACAGTCTTTGTTGAGGTCCCAAAGGAGGCCCAGGCTGCGTTGCATAGGCAGTGCATCTGCTTCGAGATCTAAGTCTTTGAGATCTGTTGCATGATCTTGGGTCTCGGGTCTTTTGCAGCAGAGTCACGGCCATTTCCACAGTGGGAAGGGATTTTAGGCCGTCATCTACATAAAAATCACGTGTTACAAACTGTTTGACGTCTGCGTCGAAGTCCACCTCACAGCACTGGACAGACTGATGTAGGCCAAATATTGCTACAGATGGAGAGGGACTGTTTCCAAAAACGTGGACTCTCATCCGATACTCTGTGATGTCACTGGAGGGGTTGTTGTCACGAAACCACAGAAAATGTAGAAAGTTCCTGTCCTCTTCCCGCACGTAGAAACAGTAAAACATCTGCTCGATGTCTGCTGTGAAGGCTACTGCTTCTTTCCTGAAGCGCATGAGGACGCCGAGGAGTGAGTTGTTGAGGTCTGGGCCCTTTAATAAGACATCATTGAGTGACAGTCCATTGTATTGTGCACTGCTGTCGAACACAACTCTGATCTGTTTGGGCTTTCTGGGGTGATAAACCCCGAACAGGGGCAAATACCATCTCTCCTCGCTCTCCTTTAACGGAGGAGCGATCTCAGCATGACCATTTTGGAAAATCTTTTCCATGAAAGCTAAGAAATGGTCTCTCATCTCTGGTTTCTTGTCAAAGTTGCGGATCAGGGACTTGAGCCGACTCATGGCCTGTGACCTGTTGTTAGGGAGCCTTTGACGTGGTGATTTGAATGGTAATGGAGCTGTCCAATGATTGTTTGCATCCTTTGTCATTCCTTCTTCCATTATTTTCATGAAGGCCTTGTCCTGGATGGAAGGTGAGATCTGATTGTCATTTTTGGTTTGTTCAAACACACAACATCCAAGGTGCTCCGCTTCACAACTGGATCTGTCACTTTGTTGTGGTGTGTTGTGATGAGGGATTTGTATGCCACAGGATCTTTCTTTTATGTTAAAAAGATTAGGGCAGGGCTGAAACAGTGTGGGCCGTCCTCTCTCTGTCGTGTTTGTGTAGAAGGCATTTACTGTGGTTGTTTTATGCATACCACCTAGACACACATTTCCCACTATAACCCACCCCAAGTCTATTTTTTGTGCATAGGGTGCGTCGTTGGGGCCACTTATCTGTTTATGGACTTTGTGCACCCTGACGATGTCCCGTCCAAGAAGCATCAGTATGTGGGCGCTTGGGTCGAGTTCGGGAATGAGGTGTGAGACGTTCTTTAGATGAGGATGATGGAGTGCTGCACTGGGCGTTGGTATCTCCTCCCTGTTGTTGGGGATGTCATTACACTCAATCAGGCTGGGCAGAGGGATGTGGACTGCGCCATCTAGAGACTCTACAACATAGCCCGTGGCTCTCCTACCCATTGTCTCTTTAAGGCCTGCACATGTTCTCAGTGAGTAGGGAGAGCTAGGGCCATTGTCACCAAACACTTCAAAAAACTCTGGACGGACAAGAGAACGGTTACTCTGTTCATCATGGATTGCATACAGTTTGATTGCCTTATCTGGGTGGCTTGCTGGATATACTTTCACAAGGCAGATTTTCGAGCATGACCTGCCAACGAGGTTCTCACCACAAACTTGAGTGCATTTGGATGTGATTTCACTTGGTAGGGTGGCATCCTGCTCCCCGCCATGCTCTGCATCGGGGTCAGTTACTTTGCTCCAGGGAGCTGGGCCTGGGTGAAGAGCTGTATTGTGGTTCTCATTGCCGCACTCAAAACATTGCACTTTTGCCTTACAATGCTTAGCAAAATGTGTTGAAGAGGCACAACATCTAAAACAAATATTGTTCTCTTTCAGGAACGTTTTGCGTTCTTCGAGGGACTTCTCGCGAAAAGCTCTGCATTTCAGGAGGGCATGGGGCTTTTTGTGCACTGGACACAGTTTATTACAGTCATCTGCCTTCTTTGCATTCCCATGAGACTCACAGTTAGGGGTTGGAAACACCTCTGTTTTGTGTACTGACACCTCTCTCTGTCTGTTAAATCTCCAGGCAGGCTTCTCAGGTCTGGGGGCAGGGTCAAGGTGAGTGGCAAAGTTAAAGCTTGGGTCATTTTTAACAGTGGCCTCTTGATCAACAAAGTCTACAAAAACATAAAATGGAGGGAAAGAGACCTGGTACTCACGTTTGTAATTTGCACCCACTGAAACCCATTTATCTTGCAGATAGAAGGGGAGTTTTTGCACGATTGGGTTTAAGCCCCTTGCAGAGTCCAGGAAAGAGAGGCCAGGGAGATCTCCCTCCTCCTTAGCACTCTGAAGCTCCATGAGAATGTCACTGAATTTTCTAAGCTTCGCATAATCTCTGTTTGCGATCTTTGGAAAATTGTCAATTCGTTTAAACAGAGCATCCTCAACTACCTCTGCTGAGCCATAACATTGGTCGAGTCTCTCCCAGATCATTTTTAACCCAGCATCAGGATGATTAATGTGTATGGCCCTGATTTGTTCAACATGCTCAGCAGATTCTTTACCAAGCCACTTAAACAACAGATCCATCTCCTCACTCGCTGTTAGATCTAACCCCCTTACTGTGTTCTCAAAAGAGCGTTTCCAGGCTCTGTAACTCTGTGGTTTGTCATTGAACTGAAGAAGGCCAGTTGCCACAATTTCCCGACGAGCAAAGTATCTGACAAATTCACTGATGTTTCCATCATTATGATCTGAGGGTCTGGATTTGCAGGTGGGATCATAATAGCTGTCTTTTGTTTTTTGTGGTGTCCTATTGTGATTTCTGTTAGAGTTATCTGGAGGCGGATGGGGGGACAGGAGAGGTGGAGCTGGAAGGTGATGCCTATACACGGGCTGTTTAGAATGAGTTTTTATCTCTGGTGGTGGTCCACAGTCTCCTTGGTTGGTGTGTGGGGGATGAATGTCACATGGGGGGTCAACTGTGTCAACTGGAGGCTTATCAAGCGATGGAGGTTCTTGCATTTCAGCAGTTTCATTTTTTACTAACTTGGTTTGGGCCATGACATACTTTTCAGTCCGGTGTGAACTTTCAAAAGCAGGGAGATCATCTAAATGTCCAATGCTTTGCTCATCTATTTGTGACTGAACAGCAGCCTCTAATACATCTGCCTCTGTTGCGGCCGAAGCTGCCTCTTTCTCGCATTGCAGGAGTTCAATGGATGCGTCTAATTTAGCTTTCTCTAGCTTTAGACTTACTTCTTTCTGTGTGTAGGTAAGACGAGTCTTTGCTGCCTCTGCTCTCGCTCTTGCCTTGGCTGCTGCTGAACCAGTAGAAGAACTCGAGGCTTGAGATCTTGTTTGATACGATTTGGCAGACATGATGGCGTTGATAGCTTCTGGTGAGATACTTCCGTGGTAGCCGTGCCTAGCTAAGACGTCGTGGCGTCTTGGAAGCGTCTGTTGTCGGCCCGATCAGCGTTACCATGATTGCTGTGATGCAGTCGTTTCACTGTCCTGTCCTCAATACGTAGCGTGTATATTTTGACAGGCAGATAA
>NW_024704317.1:0-2127 GCF_008729295.1 Plectropomus leopardus | reverse complement strand
TAGATTAGAAAGTTTGTCAATATGGACACACTACACACATGTTTAGCCTGGTAAGATTCTCTACAATTACATGAGCACCAAAGACAACAGTAATACTAGCAAAGTTAACAAGAGAAATGCGAAAAAGAGATTTAAATAATCAGTTTGGCTGTATTTCCCCTCTTTGCAGGGCAACAGTTTTGTATGAAAGGAAATAAAAGCCCATCCCGTATTAATACCTGTCCCAAATACTATAAGCCTGTTGAGTTCAGCGATTAAAGCAAATAATAGCCTGGGATATTAATTCAAGTTTTATGGTAAGTCTTTATTAGGGGTGTAACGACCCATCAGTCTGCTTCGATTTATTGATTAAATGAGCAACGATCAGGTAACATCGATGCAAAGTGTAAACATCGATCCATGTCATCCTCTTTCAGCGCCCTTATTTTGAAAGTCTGTTACAAAATGTTGTCAAAATGTTGAGATTGTGCTGTGTTGATTTTTCTCCCCCACCTCGACCAGACACTGGCTCTGTGTTTTTGCGTCAGCCACCGTTGTAAGCATACCTTTTGCAATGAGCAGCATCAGAAAAAAAGATTTTTTTCATTAAAGATAAGCACACATTAGAAGGTGCTGGGCTTGTGCCTGTTTGCAACATACCAAACAGCATAGGAAAAGCACTGATTTGTAACATGAAACTGCTTTATTCAGTGTTTTTGATGGTTTCTAATCTACTGGTGTGTTTGTTTTGAAAACAAAGAGACCAAATAATTTGGCTCCTGATAAAAAAAAAAACCTTCTTCACAATGAGCACTGAAGAAATTCTAACCAGGAGAAGTTTCAGCTGGTTGCAATCTGCAAACCTCACAACTTGATGTCACTAAATACCCCTAAATCTTAGACACCGTTCCTTCAAAATATGCAGAAGAGTGAATAATAAATTTAACACTCAAAATGTATTTAATAACTACTCAAATAACGTGTAATCCACCGAGTAGAAACAGCATCTTCATGCTGAGTATGTGTAGATATTCAAGATGTGGGGAATAAGGAGATTTTTTTAGTGTGCAGACACCTTAGTTACACAATGCCAAAGAGTTATGAGCATTAAAGCACTTTCTATGTAAATTACTTGTAGAAAAAGTCAAATAAATTCATGAGATTCAGTAAACACAGACTTTAAGAAAAGGCCCTGAGCTATATGAGGAAGAATCAATCATGCACATTAGTGGAGTTATAAAACATGATGGGGGAATATCTTTGTCTCTGACTTTGCACTAACTAACAAGACCCTCCCCCCATGGGGGGTTTTGTAAGAGATGCAGGTTTTGATATTCAAGTGAGCTGAGAGTTTAGGGCAGCGAGGTCTCCGAGGTGACGGGATGAGTCATCGAATGTCCCGACCAGGCTCTCCCAAACTGTAAACTCACAACAGCGGGTGCTTGTGCATGTACACTTACACACACACACACACACACACACACACACACAGTATCTGGCCTAGTTCGCATGTAGGACGACTCTCGTGTCTCAAGTGAGAAATAAGCCTCTGTTTTTGATATAAGAAACCATCAAATTGGCCCTTAACGAAGGGCTTTCCAGTATGCATGAATATATACATTAAATGCAGACATACATACGGCATCTGCCCTACTTCCCTTGTACAATAATTCTACGTCCCTGTAGGGGAATATGCTTTACTTATGATTTAGCGTGGCTTCCAGTTGGCCCAGCTAAACAAAGATTTAACAGGAGTGCGCACACATTAACGTAAACCCCATGCACAGACACACAAAGTGGTAACAAGGCTGGGCTGTTAGCCAACAAAGCCACAGCGAGGGGTGTTTACAAGGCTGTGACCACGACACCAGCTCCTCACAAATGAGCCTTCTTACTTGAGGGGAGTAAATTGAAGAAACAGTAGAGAGGGCCGGCCCGCGCTGCTGATCAAAGCTTCATCAGCCTCTGATGAGGTTTCACCATGAATGAGTTCAAACTACAGACTCCGGCTCATTTTCCCAACCTGCTTATATTGTGGACCATCAGCTTGACCATATTATTCTAGTAAGACTGAGTAGGAGTGACATACAGCCCGTGCCAATGATAAGTTTCATCATCATACCATATTTTAAAATGTACCCTCTGTTA
>NW_024704316.1:0-1024 GCF_008729295.1 Plectropomus leopardus | reverse complement strand
GTGCGTGCGTGCGTGCGTGCGTGCGTGCGTGCGTGTTGTTTGTTGGCAGGGTAGGCAACACATGATCATATAACTTGGCACCTAGAAAAAATCTGTATTTTTTTTCATAGGTAAAACTCAACAGAATTTTATCTGAGCGTGCCTGTTTCTATGGTTAAAAAATATGACTGGGCCCTTTAACAACTTGTTGTCCACAAATGGCAATTGGCCCTCAACAACTATGTGACTCATCCCATAGGGATGTAGTGTCTTCTAAGCCCTGCTTGCTCCTCACCTCTATAAATAATTCATTTAGCACAGCATGAAAAACTCATGTCAATTAGCCAGGTTTATTTTTTCCTCCAATGAAAAACAGCGGGTCTTTCTTTGTGCCAGCTAGAGGAATGGAATGTAGTGAAACAGTGCATTATTTAGTATTCCTGGACATAGCTGCTCGGACTACATGGCCTCATTCTTCTTTAAAAAATGCTGGCAGACAAAGTTTTTTTTTAAATGCCATGGAAAGATGCTAAGTTTGCCTGCTTGTTTGTGCTGCGATTGGCGTTAGTTTCCATTATTCATATTCTATGTATCAACATTGGTTGCTGAATAAAATTAATGAAACTCTTCAAGTAGCTGGCTCCTGCCAATATTATCTTCAGTGAATATTGGATTATTATTATTATACATTATTAGAAATTTCTCAAAAAACAAAAGCAGAAACTAAACTAAAAACATCATATAACAACTATCTGAAACAATATAGTGTGAGACTAGTGCAACACCTTAATTACAAAAAATGAAAGAAATTAGTGACAAGCGGAGTCGCAGTGGACTCGTCGGGTGTGTGGAGTTAAGTGTGTCTCATAGAAAGGTTGCAGAACTGAAATTCTCTTGTGTGCTGAGCATGGAGAACTGTGTTGGCGAATGTGACAGCAAATTTTCCATTATTGTGTGTATATATACACACACACACACACACACACACACACACACACACACACACACATATATATATATATATATATATATATATATATATATA
>NW_024704315.1:0-1646 GCF_008729295.1 Plectropomus leopardus | reverse complement strand
AATAATAACTTCATGTATATAGCAGCTTTAAAAAAAACTTTTTAAAAAGTTTACAAAGTGCTTTGACAAACAAATCAAAAGCAGAAATGGGAAATATAAAACGAGATAAAACAACAGAAAGTCCTGATGAGCACAAGCGAGCGAAACACGGGTGGAGTTAGAAAAATAAAACAAGAGGACAAATGGTGCCAAAATTAAAGAAGGACTCAGCTTGTTAATCTTTGGGGGAAAAATGGACACAGTGGAAAAAGTGTCCTCCCTCCTGTTGGAAATCTGTCCTGATTTTGACTAATAGTGTCCCATCAGCGTCTTCCCCAGCACGCTGTCGGGCTGTTTGCACGTTTTTTTTTAGCGTGGCTCAGACAGCTGAGTGCTGAGAGGACGCCTCCTGATGTGAGCTGCTCGGGGAGTTGCTAGGAAGCCTGCGGGATCGTTTTGCTTTTAATGGAGAGACACGGACAGCAGAGACGGCTCATCGCCCAGAAAAATAACTAACGGGAGAAAAACCAACGGACGGCAGTTTGGTTAATGACAGATACCGTGCAGCCGAGCGAGACGTTTGCACGAATACGGTCTGCTCACTGCACCTGCTGCTGCTCGTTAGGGACAAACTCACTGTGTCTGGGGGACACTTTTGCTAAATGGCAGGAGGACAGGGGACGGTCGCAGCGTCACCATAAGTGTTCCAAGGATTTTTGGACATTTCTAGGATTTTAGGACGTTTCTAGGAATTTAAGACCTTCATAGGATTTTAGGACATTGCGACAATTTTAGGACAATTCTCAGATTTTAGGATTAGGAGACGTTTTTAGGACATTTCTAGGATTTTAGGAAATTTCTATGAATTTAGGAAGTTTTCCTGGGATTTTAGGACATTTCTATGATTTTAGGCTTTTCTAGGACTTTAGGACATTTGTAGGACTTTTGGATATTTCTAGGATTTTCAGACGTTACTATGATTTTAGGACATTACTAGGATTTTAGGACAATACAAGGCTCTTAGGATGTTTTTAGGATGTGAGGACATTTTTAGAATTTTAGGACATTTCTGGAATTCTAGGACGTTTCTCGGATTTTAGGACAAAAGTGTCTCATCTAGGACCTCTGTCGGGGGTGTGGGGGATCCTCCACTGGCACATTTTATAATCAAAAAGCTCTATTTTGATGCTGTTTTATGTCTCTGACACCTTATGGAGACTAAAAGTACAAAAACAATTCACAGTTTGAATCACTTTATTTTTACTGTAAATTAGAGAACAGTTGGGGGGCCACTCGGCACCCTATCAGGGGCCAGATTTGGCCCGCGGGCGGTAAAATGAGCATTACTGTTGTCTATACTTTAAATATAGCACTTTTAAATAAAAAAACAAGATACATAGTTTTTTGTTTTTAAGTTCCTCGTGTCCTTAATGGTTCAAAGTTTATTGTGCAACTATCATCAAACTATAAAAAACTCCCTGCTGGCTCACAGTCAGAGGCGGGAAAAATGTCTTCTTTAGGCCAAAGGTTGAACTCTTATAAACAAGCTGCTGAAGCATTTTGTTTTTTAGGGCAAACTTTGTGAAGAAAGAGACGCTCCTGCAAGAACAGACGCGTTCTTATAAAGCGTCAGACACCTGTCGCTCAGTTTCTATTAAATCAGGAAA
>NW_024704314.1:0-1175 GCF_008729295.1 Plectropomus leopardus | reverse complement strand
GAAAAAAAATACATTTTGCTGCTTTGCTGCTGATCCCTACCAACAGCAGGCTACATTGCAGCTTGTGTGGCTCCAGCTAATCTACTGTATACACTAATAAATGAATACCTCATACAACCCCAATTCAAAGATCCAAAATATCACTTTAAAGGTTGGCTGATGACAAAATGTCTGTAAATTTGATCTGCTCTTGTTTGTGACTATATTTGCTCCTTGAATGAATACACCACAACGGTCGTGTTCACAAGAAATGACAACTCCTGTGTATGTATTTGACGTTCTTTCTTGATCCCAAAAGGAAGACTAAAGATGAAGTCCAACATCAATGTCCTTTAACCTACATGTTGCACATTAGTACACAAGTGACCTATTCACACATGAAACTTGTTCTTGGTGGAAAAAAAGGTGTGAAAATGTGAATAAGTGACCTAACACATTTGGTGCTGATGGTGCTCATTTTTTGCACCATCAGCCACATTTGATCCTCAGGGTCAAACTACAAACACCTTGTACGCCTGTATTTTGTTTCACTCTAACCTGCTTTGTTAATCATCTGCTATGTGGCAATGATAACTTTGATTTTTACTTTATTGCTATAATTGTAAACAAGTCATAATGAAACTAGCTGCTTGTTGCAATTTGATATTTGAGGAACCTTTTGAACACATGCTACATAGTTTATGCAAATAATAATATCAATTACAATGTAAACAGTGTATTCAGGTTAAGTCAGGGGACAGTGGTTTTGATTATTAGCTAGTATTTTGATCTTTGTAAATCAGAATCAGAATCAGAATCAAAATCTAGTTTTATTGCCAAGTACATTTACAAATACAAGGAATGTGACTTGGTGTTTTGGTGCAAAACAATTAACATAAAATAAGAATAAAATAGTGAATTTAAATAGGATAGCACATAAGATAAAAAAATATAGAAGCAATTTAAATATATAAAATGACAAAATAGAATATAAAGGACACAAAAAAGTATGTACAAAAGGTGCTATGGAGGGATAGTACAATTTTCCGGAAGTATAGTTACAGTGCAATACAGTAGTGACTATCATCAGTGGTCTCTCCATAGTGTGCAAACGTTGCTCACGTTTGCAAAGACTCATGAGCTATGCTGTGTGATAGTAATGTGTTTATTTTCAAAATTATGAACCATTCTTTGCA
>NW_024704313.1:0-4527 GCF_008729295.1 Plectropomus leopardus | reverse complement strand
ACCTTCAGGTTAGAGGCTGAGTCAGGGGTGTGAGGAGTTGATTGAAAAATGTTATTAATTAAAGTGAATGAATGAATAATTTTATTTTGGTTACATGTGTCATGAAAAACAGATTATTTCACACAATTTTTCATTTTTTAACTTTTAATTTTCAATCAGTAACCTAAAAAGAAATAGGCTGAAGCCCAAGGCTTATTTTTGCCTATCCAATATCAACAAAAGGATGACCCAGAATAACAGCAACACCAAAGAAACGAAATTTAAAAAAATTAATTAAAACAAAACAAAACTGAAATACTTCAAACTGTAACCCTTTATTATTTCACACTAGAATCAGTTTTTGAATTATTTTACACTATAATGATTTTACATTATAATTTGTAATCATTTAAGATTTTAAGGCTTTTTAAAACACTCATCAGACAGCAACACAATTTCACCTCATCACTGAGTCCATTCCCTAATTTGAGTCCCAAAACTAAAAATACATCTGTGTTATACAATTGTTCTCACTTTACATGTTTAAAAAATGAACAACGCTTTTAAATTATGATTTCCTTCTCTCAATTTTAAAATAAAATAATAAAATAATAAAATTATACACAATGTTTACAAATTTTAAGGTACTGGATCTTTTAAACAAATATTTTATAGAATCATAATCGCCGGCTTTATGTATTTGTTTTCTTTTCTGAAGTTTAATTATAGGGTCTAGATTTGTTTTGTTTTGTCACAGTAAGACATATATGGCACCACAAGCGAGCAGTACAAATTATACAGAGATTTCTTGCTCAACAGCTCTCTTGTTTTATAAGGAATAGCGTGTCATTGGACATTATTGAAATGAAATAATAGGACAATGACAGTTCATGTTCAGTATAGATTTCTGTCTCTAATACATCAGTCTCCAATGTTTTCAGGTCAAGGGCCCATGAGCTGGAAGAGTGATGGAGCAGGGTTCCCCTACCACACATATTGAATATGAACTGCATGGCATATAAAAACAGAGAGACTGAGGTTGTCAGGGTGATGGCCTCATCATCCTCAGCCTGCAGTCTGGACCTGCACTTGCTTTTAAGGTAGGTGAGGAAAAACTCCACTCTCTCAAAATATGTTTAATTCATGTTAATGTATATTTTCAGACATATTCTTATTGCTATTTTTATTAATAAACATAAGCTACTCCAGTGGTTGGAAATAATCAAATACATTATCTCGGGTACTAGTCTTACTATTTGGAGATACTCATACTGCAGGCTACTTATGTATTTATGCTGCTTTGTTCTTCAACCTCACTCCATTACATTTTTAAGATCTTTGCTCCCAATACTCATATATGACAGGTATAGTTACCAGCCAGTATGCTGATGAACTTTTTACATACAAAACAGAAAAACACAAGATCATCTTAGATCATAAAATGCTATGTAGGTAGTGCAGTTAAGTGATAACCATAACCTAATAACTGAATATGTAATATGGTCATAATCATATAATATATATGACTAATTTTTTAAATACTATTGATACTCTTAGTATATTTTGCTCATAACATTTCTCCACTTTTTCTTACTTTTACTTTGTACTACACTCTATTGATACACCAGCCATACCTAGTTACTAGATTAAGATTTTGAAAATCTATAATGAGCATATAAAGTATACTAAAATATATAAAATACCATATGCTTTGCTGTAAACTATATTGGATGACCAGCGTTAGCCATGGCAAAATTCATAAAAATACCTCAACCAACTCAGTTAAAATGTGGTGCAAGGTATTGTATTTTAGTAGTAGCGCCACTAATGTATGCCACATGGCTGATACTGTGCTGCTATCATATACTATGTAAACGTACTGTGCAAACAGAACTGAAAATCAGCAAATATCCAAATCTCAAAGTCTTGCTTCTTATCGACTTACTGAGTCTGCTGCACTTTATTGTTGAGTTTATGGAGCTGGAAACATTTTCTGGTGAGCCACAGAAGTCTTATGGATTCCATGGGGAAACTGTTCTTTCAAAGCCAAGTATACTCACACCCCCACATCATAGCGTATAGCACCACAAATACTGTATGAATACCAAGCACCGTAAAGCACCGAACATTTATTATACAGCGATCCAAACATGCTTTCCAGTGCAGATCTGATTTAAGTGATTTATCAACGGAAAACAAAGGACACTTTTGATGACGAAGAATCAGCCTTTAATTTAGCCCTGCAAAGAAGATACAGTACATTTGGCCTTAAATGTCTTAAAAGTTTTATTTTGAAGGGTACTGCACACATTGAAAAGTATTCAGACAGACGGGGGAAAAGCAAAGAAGATGAAAACTGTTGACTTTTTTTTTTGACTTTGCTGCAGTCGTGTTTGCTACCCAGCAGGAAATGTCTGCTGTTAGGTAACCCTTTGTTTGGTTGTTTACCATCTGTTTATCAAAAACATATTAGTTTTGCCTCATGGACTGTATTTAAAGATAGTTGATGTGTATTTACTTAATCCCACTGTAAAAAAATGAAGCCAAAATGTAAGAGTCTGCTCATACAGCTGTCTGCTAGCAGTGCTATTGATCCCAAGCAACAGCGATAGGCACACAGTGCTGTCAATCATGTCATCAAATTCCTTTTTTATTGAATCAAATGACTAATTATAACCAAATGCATCAGTAAAACAATCAGTTAAACAAACACCAGTGTTATAAGAACTGTATTTCTAATGACTGAAAGTATCTTCGGAAAATACTTTGGCGGAGTTTATGATCAATACTGCAGCTAGCCACCAGGGGGTGGCAAGATGTTTTGGCTTCATTTTTGGGGAGCTGTTACATCGACCATCTATGTTCTGCCTGCGTAGTTCTTTCTTAGTGCATGTCTTCAACCTGTATGATGGCCCTGCCATCATGAGGTGTATGGACAAAATGCAAAGTGATCTAGTTTGATTAACTGATATGCTGTGATGGGACACATATAGTATCTTTTTAACATCAAGTTGTTGGCCATTTAAAATCAACCCAGAGGCCATGATTGGCCGGACTTTGGACATGCCTATGTAAGAGTAACAAAACAAATAAAGAAGGACCAAATGCATTTTGTTTTTATTAAATAACACTATCCTATCATTTCATTCAGTTAATTTGTATGACTTGTTACAGTTTAATATCTCTTTCCTCTAATGGTGACTACTGAGTCATATAGTGGCTATAACAGTAAAACACTGAGCATCTTTTTTGCAGAATGAATACTTTTACTTCTGATACTTTGAGTACATTTTGCTGATGATAAGTAAGGTTTGGTATGCAGGACTTGGTGTGTAGTATTTTCACATTGTGGTTTTAGTGCTTTTACTTACGCGAAGGATCGGAATACTTCTTTCACCACTGTTTGCTGCTAAATGTGCAAAAATAATATTCCACTTTGTTCTACATAATGCTGAAACACTGATATTTTTAGATACTTTTAAAACTTACCCACATGAATTCTGAAGTGTCCCTTTAATGGGACCTAAAATAGCATCAGCCACATGTAGTTTTTGACCATTAGTTAAACAATATCTATTTTTGCCTTACCTTCTATCCCTACCTCCTCCTTTTTATTCCCTTTGAACCCAAACACTGATAGTGATGGGGTCAACTCCAGATGGATACATAACCTACACACACACACACACACACACACTCTGCAGAGCATGCTTCTCATTAGCTCCCCACCCGTCTGTTTGGTCAAAGTACAACAGGAATCATGAGACACTACCTCTCCATATGTGTGGGATATCATGAGACATGAGTGTTGGTGGACTTTAACACAGACAGACACACAAATGCTCATAGTTCATTTACACATCACATATTGTGTGTGTGCACGTGCTTTTAGCTTTGGTACTGGAGTCATGATCCTTGCTGCTGTTACAAAGAAATTTCTGACAAAGTTTGAAACTATTTGGGTGACATAGCAGAGATTTAAATTGCAACAATGTGTCCGTCACAATAGTAGTTCTTTGTTTAACTTCAGTATCAGGGTGTCATCATTCCAGCCTGCTGCGGCTGCAGGAATTTCTCCTTATCATGATGTCTGAGAACAACCTGACTCAGCCTCTGCTTCATCTGTACTGACTATGTAAATGTGCAGTTATTATTATAGCACATTGCTCCTTTAGTGCATGATGTATTGCTTTTCTTTTGTCTTCAGCAGCTCCAGATATACACAGAAAACGGCACAATCAATGTTCTGGGACGTGGTCCGGGAACCAAAGGGTCCTAAGTTCAAGTCCCTGTGTGGACAGGTTGGTAAGAGAGGTTTGTAGTTTGCCTTTTAGGCACTGCCGAGGTGCCCTTAAACAAGACACCAAATCAATCAATGTTCCTTGGAGTGCTTAGAAATATGCATTAATATTTTTAAGCCTGAGCAAATTTTGCTTGATTTCTTTCCACAACATGAGAAGAAAGCAATTAGCTACTTAAGAAGAAATTACCCAAAACTGAAAAAATCATAAAGTCTAGAAAATTACCCAAAAATTAACAAAAAAAAAA
>NW_024704312.1:0-1282 GCF_008729295.1 Plectropomus leopardus | reverse complement strand
CTGTCATTTAGAACCACTGGTGTTCATGTCTGTATGTCAGTGCTTGATTCCCTGTGATATGTATATTTATATGCATGTATGAACGTATGTATACATGTATATGTATGTATAAGTGCATTTATATATATGTATATATGATTTATATATGTGTTTTATTTCCTTTATAATTCTTGTTTTTTTATGACCTATGGACCTCTCTTTGAGCTGAGTCTTTAATAAAGTTTTGAACTGAATTGAATTGAATTGAATAACAGCTACTCGTAGTAGTCGTAGTAATAACAGCAGTAGCAGTAGTAAAATAAATAGTTATACAGTAGTTACTAACTTATATTTGCAGTTATACTAATATCACTAGTAGAAAAAGCTATAGCAGAAGTATTGATAGTAGTACAGGGTTCACACAAGTAATTGAAATCCTTGAAAGTTGTGACTTTGAGGAGAATCAAGACCTTGAAAGTCATTGACAGGACACGTAATAGCGTTGGGTCTTTGAAAGTGTTTAGTGATGCACGCATTGCCAGATTACACAGCAACAGAAGGAGTTGCATCTTCAAAAGATTACACTGGCGTCATAAGTTTCCGAGGCCCTAAAACAGTCATGTGAGCAAAAGGCCAAACTGCAACAAAATTTTAACGTTTCATGCAGGAACCATTGCTGTGTAAATGGACCCTAAAACACATGAACATTTTTTTTAATGAATGTAAAATTTGCATCTGTTGTGATTAAACTGATTGTTTAGATATTGTTGTTTTAAAAAAAAAAAATCTCATTCAGGAATTGAGCCAAAGCAAGTGAGAAAAATGGTAGTAATTCGTAACTCACGGCAGTCACCAGAATGGTGTTAAACCTCTCAGTAAAATCTACTGCATCCTGGCAGCTCTTTGCATTGGGGAAAAGAAAAATGGCGAGTTTCCCCGAAAATGATAAGAACTGGAAACATTAGACTTTTTCCCTTCAAACACACACACAGGCAGAAGTATCTGTGTTGCATGAATGAATCTATACTTAGTCACCACGACTCCATAAGCTTTCAAACACGGATGAATGGGTACAGTTTCTTGCTTTGGTATCAAATGTTATGTTGCCGTAGGAAACAGTTGTTATAATCTACATTTACAGCAGCAGGGAGAGAGAGTGGGTTGTTTCATACAGTCAGGAGCAGAGACAGAGCAGAGCTTTCCTGCTTGGATTTCCATCCGCAGTGGATAAACACAGGAGCAGCTCAGACGTATTGAATATCACCCGTGTCTCCCACCAATTACTTTGCCCCCCCCACCCCCC
>NW_024704311.1:0-1005 GCF_008729295.1 Plectropomus leopardus | reverse complement strand
ATTTTGAGCTTATTCTCTAACTAGTTTTTGTTACGTTGCTTATTGCCTTCTTCTTATCATGCCTTTGAAAGAAATCAAGCCAATATGCTCAGATGTCAAAGGGTTCAGAATGATGTTGCTGGTTTGCACTAAACTTATAAGATTGCAAAAATCTCACAGTCTGCAGGAAGCTTCAGGTTATTCTGACATCATTCTGATCATTTCAGCCCTGCAGGAGCGTCCTCATTTGTAAATGAAATGATATGGCTGTACTGTGATTTTAAAAAAAACAACATAATATTAAACTTAATATTGACATTTCTGAACAGATTTATAAAAAAAGAAAATCAGTAATTCAAGGGTTGAAAATGGCTAAAAAAAAATCTCCTGTTTTAATAAGCCCTGAATTCTGCAGGGCCAATGCTGACGAAGCGTCGACGGTTGGGTCTTATCTTGCCTACCTAATGAGATTTACATCAAAAAAAAGAATGTGATCAAGTCCTAATTAACTTCTGCCTCACACATCCACCCCCCATCTCTCCCCTCCCCCGCTGTTAAGCATGTTTTCTTAAATCTTGCAAAGGCTTGAGTCACATTCAGAGCTGAGAGCGAAGTTACACTTTAATTGTATTCATGATCATTTCAACCCAATCTACAGAAAAAAAAATGTTGGCATTGTATGTTTTTAGAAACCACTGATATGGTAAATTTGCATGTTATTATGTAGAGGATATGTTGAAACTTATCAATTCAGTACTTTTGTGTTTAACGTGGTTGGCAGGAAATGCAGAGATGCTACAATAAAAAACCAAAAACCAATGCTTCTATGGTGCTCAGTGGAAACACAGTGATAGGTCACTCAAAAACATCCATGTTTAGTGCATAAAATGCCACCTTTAAAACAGCAACGGGTCACTAAAACACAACCTGTTTTGTTTTTCGCTGGTGTTGAACAGTGGTCAACAGCTTGGCAGTCGTCTCGCCCAGATGTCACACCATCCACCATCACTTCCACCTCCCTGTAGA
>NW_024704310.1:0-4701 GCF_008729295.1 Plectropomus leopardus | reverse complement strand
ACCAACTTTCTAATCTAATTAATCAAATTATTTAGGATTATTTAATAATTATTATCTTTATTATTGTTATTAGTGTGAGTCTTATTATTATTACCAGTATTTATTTATTTATGTTATATATGTATTTATTTTTACTTTAAGCTTCTTTGGTTTTATATCTACTCACACTGTGGCATTGATGGGAGGGGGTACTATGTCCTGTATTGTGATTGCAGATTTTTGTCTAGTTTCTGTTGTAAGCCAAAATCTATAAATACAGTACCCAAAATAAATAAATAAATAAACATGCATGAATTCAGAGAAAACTTTCATACCTCGTAAACCTTTGTGCCAGCTCTCCACTACCACACAGACCAAACACAGCTGTACCTTAAATGAAGAGTCTCAGGTGTCCCTGAAGAAGAGCAGTACCTCCTCACTGATTAGAATCACAGCACCCAACCCTGACGCCAGCCCGGCAGTGTTTCGGGCCACAGCACATCAGTGCAAACCTATCATCAGACTCCCACTGAGTGCTGCTCATCACAGGATTGAATTATTGGCCTTTTGAGCCCCACTGACATTCACAGAAACTCAGCAGGCTGACAGCCACTCACATGTCTCTTTCTCATGTCCATCTTTTAGAAGTTATTACGCATTGATGCATTTATAATGTAGGGAGCTTGATGTTGGACTGTAACATCTGACACTTTGATTCTTCTTAAAAAGAAAGGGCAAATTTAACTATTTATCTCAATTTGTGTATATATATCTAATTAATACGTTTACTCGCAATTTTATGATACGTACTTAATTTTATGAAGTTGTTGCAACTTAAAAAAGGCAAGTGGCATTCTTTTGTTCTGTCTAAGTTTTAGCAGTTTCAGTAGACCATGTTGAACTTTGGAAATCTGCCAGTTCTTTGATTAGTATGCAACTAGCAGAATGCAGATATATCACACAGCAATGTTGCTAAGATTTAGAAAGATTGATTTAATTAAATGTATCTTTTTAAGTTGCAACTTCACAAAATTCAGTTACTATGGCTCAATTTTAAGTAAACTTAACGATGAGATTTTTTAAAAAGTAAACTCTAGTTGTCAATTTTACAGTGCACAGCCCCTGATGAGAGCTGATAAGATGAGTGCAAAAATCTTTTTATTTTAAAAAAATCCCAGACATCTCACGTGCATCAGGTGTGTTTGGTTTTGTTTTTCCATTAAAAAATCTACTTTTGATCCATAAAAGAAAAATATGTGAGAGAAATGCAAATGATGCTTTAATTATGTCAAACATGTCAGATGCATCTGTGTTGGATTTGTCTTTACACAAGAAGCTGTACAAGAATTTTTCCAAAGTCAACAAAAATTAAAACCAATAGTTATATCTACACAAGATCCATGTCCAGCCTGAGCGTGGTCACGGCTATGGTTTTGGGGATTTCCAGCTGTCTCCCCAGGGCGACCTTTAGCTGCCAGTCCCGGGCTCCCCCCCCCCCCCCCCCCCCGGTGAACTTGTACGACCACCTGTGCAGGAAGTGGCTGATCTTCCTCTCAAAGCCTTTGATGGTATTTAGTAAGATGTCGTAGATAAGCAGCAGCCAAGGCAGGATGCCATGTTTGAATTTACCTCCCAGCCCTTACTTGTCCGCCTCTACAAGCCAGGTTCCCAGTTGACTTTCGGCCTCTCGTAGTGTGGCTGTGTCCCTCAGTGTGCTGTTGAAGACCTGTACTGTAAAGACAGCTATACACACACTCATACGCACACAAACAACCCCCACAACAACAGTCTAACATGTCTTTACAATCTGATCTGTATGAGAAAGAAAGACTAAGCTGTAACTTCTGTGCATGCTCTTGATTTTCAGACATGGTGCTACTGTAATGTCAAGACAAGCACATGATGGGATGGCTGTATGTGATTATTATGTTTAGGCAACACAATGCACATGGCAACCAATTCCAGGATGTCAACAAACACACAAACACACATGCTGGCACATAATGTTAGGTTTAGGCAAAAGAGGCACTTTGTAAGGTGTAGAAAAAAACATCATATTCATACAGGAAGCAAACACAGGACTCCTAATGCCCCCCCTATTGTGTCCTGCTTCATTTTGTAAGCATTTATCTCTGCACAGGTGACTCTCAGATGTTGTTTTATGAATACCTTAATTTTTTTTAGCAAATACTATATTATTACAAAGGCATATACACTCTAAAACTTTTTCAACAAAAAGTGTTTTGTCAGACAAAAAATCCCATTTATTCTGTCTTGTTCCTTAATTTAATCTGGTCCAGTAGAATCTATACTGACGCTTACAGCTCCAAAGTTCATTTCCCATTTGTTATGTTTAGTTTAACAGAACTATATGTAAGATCCACGCATAGTTTTAGTTTAAAACATTTAAAAAATGAAATAACCCTATCAACAGAGTGTAAAAAAGTCACACCTCTGACATTATGTCCAAGATGCCTATGTATTGTATTGCAGAGAAATCCACTGTTAAGCAGCCAGGGATGGGCTGGCCCTTTTGTAATAATACATCCTGGCCCGAGGGGCAACAGTGGGTCACTGCAGCCTCCAGTGAGCAGCAGTAGAGGATGAAGAAGCTGAGCCGGAAAACAAAAAACAAAAAAAAAAAACAAAAGTTGAGCCGTCCCCAGCATTGAGCCAGTGGATACAGCAGAAAAGTTACAGCCTCAATGACCACAGTTATGTCCATAACAAGCAGCTCCCAGAAAGAGGAACGTTCCACAGCGAAAAAAAAAAAGAAGCAATGTAAGAAAAAGCTAAACAAGAGTAAAATTTGGTTTTCCCACACTGGAGACAGCTCTTGCGGAGTAAAACGATGCAGTTTGATGTTGAACTCGCAACATTTCTTTTACATCTATCATTGGCTATTTACTGAAACATATCTTTAGTGTAACTAATGACAACACAGAGGAGATCACTCAGTATACACTACAGTAGCTGACATCTTTGACCATCATCATAACACATTTTAACTATATCATGATGATATTTTGCACATCCCATGATGTAAAAACTGTAAAGCTTTGTAGTTTCAAAACACCTGTATTGTACATACCTGCTATACTATTTTATTTTAATTATTTATGTTGTCAACTGGTTCTCCCCGTGTCTGCGTGGGTTCTCTCCGGGGTCTCCGGCTTCCTCCCACAGTCCAAAGACATGCAGCTCAGGTTGATTGGTGACTCTAAATTGTCCTTAGGTGTGACTGTGAGTGTGTATGGTTGTCTGTCTATGTGTGTCGGCCCTACGATGGTCTGGCGAACTGTCCAGGGTGTACCCCGCCTTCCGCCCGATGACGGCTGGGATTGGCTCCAGCCCCCCCGTGACCCTTGCGAGGACAAGCGGTTACGGAAAATGAATGAATGAATGAATGTTGTCAACTGCTGCTGTACTTAGCCTTCACATGATACGCACCAAACAACGACGGAAATTTTAAAAGCATTTGTTGTAATAAATGGCAAAAAATGAGAGGCGTTTTGTGTTGACAGTAAGTGAAATGAAGTATGCCAACCTACTGCAATTCCATCAGAATCTCAGTTGGACATAGTGGCTGGAAATTACAAATAGCGCCTTTAAAACATTGATTATTCATATGCGCCTTGTGGTTGTTAATATATACCATATATTTAAATGAAGAGCATTTTCAAGCAGACACCTGAAAAGGGGAGTAGCAAATAACGGGTCACCATATTGTATTCAAATCATGATACGTATGTATGTGCGCATCATGTAAGGTGCTTCTGAATATTGTGAATTCAATTACATAATCATCCTCAAGACAAATTAGAGGCTGCTCTCTCCAACCTTCATTATAATAATAGAGCCTATTAATTGGACAGGAGTCTCAGCACCCACTGTGCTTCCAATTGGGATTCATTCACACTGACAGTCTAATTATCTTATGTGCAATCATGTCTTATGCAATGTGTGTTATTTGCAACCTTTATTCTGTCAGGAAAGACTTGCCTGATCAGACAGAATTGTCAGCTCGTTCCACTTCATTTCCATATTCAGTCTGACACTGTGTCTGCTCAAACTGATTTCTGTGGGGGGAAGGGTTACATTTTTACTATACAGTGACTAGAGCTCCTCTTTTTTCCCTGAACTGAACGTCATTTAAATCCACACAGATGCATAGCTATAATAACAGACCTGCTTCGCTGGGATTTAAATAGTAAAGCGGAGCAAAGTAAAACAAACTAAGATGACGGGTGACACTGAAAATAAATGTCAAATGTTACATACAACAGGACAACCAATTGGCATTGGCAACCAATGCAGACTGGAAAAAAAAACTCCATCCATACGGGAAATGAACTCTGGACTCCCGCCGTCCTTCAGCGTTTCATATGCACACAACTGGTTCCATCCAGCTGTGTTCTCAGGTGTTTTCACTGTTTCATGTTTACACTCCTGGTGCCCTCCATCCATCCGCCAGTGTATGATAACAACACCCAGACCACCTCGACGCTACCCAGGTGAGGTCACTTCCTCTTTTCCTCACTTCAGTCTGGCTGGTTGACCAGATGAACTGATCCAAAAAACACAGCGTTTTACACCACATTATGTTCTTTGATCTTTGCATTCAGCAGTAAGTTATGTTGGCATGTTTTGTAACTAATAGGTCCTGCTAGTGTAGCGGTTAGAGAGTCTGAAGTGTATGGTGGATTACTAATTAGCTCCAGC
>NW_024704309.1:0-1231 GCF_008729295.1 Plectropomus leopardus | reverse complement strand
CTGATCTTCATCTAAGTCACAACAATAGACAAACACAGTCTGCTTAAACTAATCAAGCACAAAAAAGTATATTTTTTTCATGTTTTTATTGAGCACAACATGTAAACATTCACAGTGCAGGGTGGAAAAAAGTATGTGAACCCCTAGACTAATGACTTCTCCAAGAGCTAATTGGAGCCAGGAGTCAGCCAACCTAGAGTCCAGTCAATGTGATGAGATTGGAGGTGTTGGTTACAGCTGCCCTGCCCTATAAAAAAAACACACAATTTTTGAGTTAGCTGTTCTTAAGAAGCATTGCCTGATGTGAACCATGCCTCGAAATGGTTACAAAAGTATCTCTAAAAGCCTTGATGTTCATGTGTCCACGGTAAGACAGACTGTCTACGAATGGAGAAAGGTCAGCACTGTTGCTACTCTCCCTAGGTGTGGTCATCCTGTAAAGATGACCGCAAGAGCACAGCACAGAATGCTCAATGAGTTGAAGAGGAATCCTGGAGTGTCAGCTAAAGACTTACAGAAATCTCTGGCACATGCTAACATTTTTGTTGACAAATCTACAATAAGTAAAACATTAAACAAGAATGGAGTTCATGGGAGGACACCACAGGGAAAGCCACTGCTGTCCAAAAAAAACCATTGCTGTACGTTTGAAGTTTGCAAAAGAGCATGAAACCAAATGATGAAACCAAAATTGAGTTGTTTGGAAGGAACACACAACATTATGTGTGAAGAAAAAACAGGCACAGCACACCAACATCAAAACCTCATTCAAACTGTGAAATATAGTGGAGGGGGCGTCATTGTTTGGGGCTGGGCCTCTGGGCCTGGACGGATTGCTGTCATCGACGGAAAAATGAATTCCCAATTATATCAACCCATTTTGCAAGAAAACTTAAGACCATCTGTACGCCAACTGAAGCTCAACAGAGGATTGGTGATGCAACAGGACAATGACCCACAGCATAGAAGTAAATCAACAACAGAATGGCTTTAACAGAAGAAAATATGCCTTCTGGAGTGGCCCAGTCAGAGTCCTGACCTCAACCTGATTGAGATGCTGTGGCATGACCTCAAGAAAGCGATTCACACCGGACATCCCAAGAATATTGCTGAACTGAAACAATTTTGTAAAGAGCAATGGTCCAAATCCCTCCTGACCGTTGTGCAGGTCTGATCTGCAACTACAGGAAACGTTTGGTTGAGGTTATTGCTGCCAAAGGAGGGTCAACCA
>NW_024704308.1:0-1277 GCF_008729295.1 Plectropomus leopardus | reverse complement strand
TTTTTTTCAGTTTGCTGGCCATTTTTTGCCAAGTTGCTTATTTTTATCTCATATTTTTAAAAGAAATCAAACCAATTTGGCAGTTTTCAGAGGTTTTCCTTTTAAAAGGAATTTGAATGCACCAAAAATTATGGCGATCAAGGTGTTAAAGGGTTAAACTGAACCTGGAATTTCACTTTAGCCAAATACCACAGGCCTCATTTAACACGCAAGAAACTATCCTGTGGTGTTTTCCAGCCTCCATTAACTCACTATTGGCTAATTATTGTGTATCAATCTGCTTTGGACTGTAGCGTAATGGACATGTATTGATATCACAATCCTGCTGATCATCACTGTAATTCCATGTGATTGATCCAGCCGTTTGAGGTTCCCCACTGTTTCTGCTGCCCTGGCAGTCTGCGTGCATGTTGCCAGCCTTGCTAATGGACTAATCTGCTTTATTTCAACAAATGAGCATCTGCACGGTGCAGCGTAGCACAGCATCACCACCACAGCGCTGTCCGCTCTCCCTGTTTACTAAACACAATGTGTGCTGAGGAGCTGTTTGAATGAATTTTTCATCCCCATCTGATGCTAATCTGCAAAGCTCTGTCGAACTGCTGAGACAAGCTCTACCTTTATCACTGATTCCGGTGCCACTCAAGCCCGCGCCAAACAAACCGTGATGGCGTGTTGACCCCGAGAGAAACATGACACACATCGACACGCACTCTGCCAGCAACTGAGGTCAGCAATCAGCTATGTGTCTTTGTAATTGCTATTGATTGAAGAGCTATGTAAATCCACACACACACACACACACACACACGCACGCACACACACACACACAGCCCGGCCTGTCTGCCATGACCAATTAGAGGACGTGGGAGGATGCTATACAACAGCAGACACTTTTATCAGACTATGGACATTCCAGTCTTCAGTCCCTCCTCCAATAGGAGGATCCTGATATCAGGACTTTGACTCATTTTTTAGCAATTCCTCCTAAAATTTCCAGGAGCTGTTTCAGACAAGTTTCCAGAGCTCAACTCTGATAATGAAACTGCAATCAAATCATGTATTTGTCACTTTTATTTTCATAGTTCACGATGTATAATGACACCAGAACAATCGCTAATCATCTGACATTTTACTGTAGCCAAAACGAAACAAACAACAGCTGAACCAAGAAGGTTAATTCACTTTCAAAGAGATGTAGGGAGGTAGCCAGCTCAGTGTCAAGTACTTAAGAAAAATACCATGCTTGATACTTGGATCTATTACTGAACAGATAT
>NW_024704307.1:0-2689 GCF_008729295.1 Plectropomus leopardus | reverse complement strand
GAAAGCTGTTGACAACAACAGCTGTCAACCGTCGCCGCTGTTGACCTGCATTTGAACTGATGTCATTTTCGCCACGAACATGGAGGAACACTCACTTAGCGGCTCGGCAAAGCGTAAACTTAAAAAAGAAAAAGAAGCAAATGATGTCGCTTACCCTCAATTTCAAAAGTTTTCGCCAAATATCAGGAACATCATGTTAGCAGTGCAGGTGCTACAGCCTTGCCCAACCTGGATGCTAATGCTAATGCCTGTGTGGCTAGCCCCAGCGAATGATACAAGCCCAGGCACAGAGGGCCTGTCGTTGAGGAAAAAGATAAAATGTCGGTGGCTGAAAATGAACCTGACCAGAGTGCAGTGAATCAGACGGGGGAAGAAGACTACTCATGGTGTGAGACTTTTAAGGGATCCTGTGCTGTAGGGGAATATATCTAGTGACAAAATAAAAACTATTCTCATTGAGCAAGGGGCTTCTTCGTTTCACAACAATATCCTGCATCAGCAAGAGACTGTTGTGTAGGTGGTCAGGCTCGTTCGTTAAGGAATTACATGTTGTGCAGTCGATTGCCTAATGGACAACTAGCAACACAAGAATGGCTGTTACATTAACCATCATCTGGACATGTATTCTGCTTCGCCTGCAAACTTCTTGGGACAAAAAATAATGCATTTGTGGATGGTTTTTGCTACTGGAAACATCCCCACTGCATTTCTGAGCATGAGAGGAGCCAAGAGCAGATGTTCAACATGCTAAGGCTGATGAAGAGGTCAAATGGTCCTAAGACAATTGACTGAGCCCTAAAAAAGCAAACTTTGGATGTAAGGCAATATTGGAGGGATATTCTACGATGTGGTGTGGCAGTGATAAAGTTTTTAGGAGAAAGAGGACTGGCATTTAGAGGAAAAGACAAGCTTCTGGAATCGCCACACAATGGAAACTATTTGGGGATTTTAGAGTTAATTTCCCAATTTGACCCCTTTCTGGGAGAACACATCAAAACATATAGTCAGAGAGGCAGAGGGAGCATCTTGCACTTATCCTCAACAACAAGCGGAAAGTTGATGTGAGAGAAAACATGGCAAGCAATTGCTTCATGATGTGAAATATTTCTGTTATTGTTGATTCAACTCCCGACCTATCTAATGATGATGAGTTAACATTTATCTTTCGATTTGTTAGCAAGCAAGGTAAGACGGAGCATTTTCTGGCTTTTGAGCCAATTCAGAGCCATACAGGACAAAATTTGGCAGATTGTGTTGTTGCCATGGTGGACAGGCTTGGGCTGGACTTACCTAATTGCAGAGGGCAGTCATTTGATAATGTCAGTAACATGTCAGGGCGGTACAATGCACTACAGGCGCACTTGAAGCAAAGACACCCATTAATTCATTATGCACCTTGTGCTGCCCATACTCTGAACTTAGAGGCCAGCAGTCCAGAGTCCCAGTACACATTCAGCTCTGCATCTACACATAGATGGGAGCAAGTTTTTACGGAAATTTGATATACATATTGACTTAACATTAAAGTCACTATCAAACACTCGGTGGAGCTGCTGAGCTGACTCAACTAAAGCTCTTTCGCAAAACTACTCTGAAATAAGAGAGCTCTTATCTGCAGATGAAAATGAAAAAAGAGACACCCGAAGTGAGGCCAGCAGACTCGGTGTGAAAATGGATAAACTGGAAACTGCATTTATGGCTAATTTCTGAAATACTATTCTTGCTCAATTCCAAATGATAAGTTTGCAGCTTCAAAAAGTGGACATAAACCTCATGTCAGCAGTGCAGCTTCTTTGGTCTCTGCATGATTTTGTGTCAGCACAAAAAGATCGTTTTGTAGACTGAAAGGGAAGCCATAGCTGTACCAGGTGTGTGCCAGATGTCCAAAAACGATATCCAGCGCACCAGCAAGCACAAAAAATTTGAAGATGACAGTGCAGAAAATTATACTTTATTTGATGGGTAAAGTAAAGTAAATTCCAAATAGAAACACTTAATGTTGTTATTGATAAGTTAGTAAGCTGTCTTGGCCGCAGACTTGATGCATACAAGCACCTATGTGATCTGTTTGGGGTTCTGTTTATGCTAGAGACTGCATCAAACAGTAAATAAATCAACAAAGTGAACAGACTTTCCTCTGCCTATCCATCTGATTTGGACAGAAGTCTTGAGGATGAACTGATTCATTTCCAATCTTTCATTAGACCTGGACAGCACAGGCCTCCATCTAAACTTCTGAAAACAATGCTTAATTGTGGATTACAGTCAACATTTCCCAACGTATACGTTGTGTTCAGACTGTATCTTTCTGACACTTGACACTCTCTGTCAGCATCAGAAAAATTCTCTGAAAAACAGAGATCAGACAGTAAAAGTAAGCAACTATCAACTATAAAACAGGATTTTGTTACTGAGTTGCATATTTCTCTCCTCAAATGTTTTCAGAAACATGGTTTGGTCTACCTTTCAACCATAATATGAGATCTGACCACCCACTGTTGTGTCACACAGAACATTCCTTTTTTCCCCTTTCTTTTTAATTTTCTTTTTATTTGTGATTTTTACAACCACAACCACTTTTTTACAATACTTTCAGTTATAACGCCTATGTAGTGCATATGTAGTACAATTTACTGGATAACTGCATTTCTTTTTTCCCTCTACTTTCATTTCCTTTGTCCTCATTGTT
>NW_024704306.1:0-4764 GCF_008729295.1 Plectropomus leopardus | reverse complement strand
TCATCTGATCCAACTACATCGTTGGAATCATCTGATCCAACTACATCATTGGAATCATCTGATCCAACTACATCATTGGAATCATCTGATCCATCAGAATCATTGGAATCATGTGGGGGGGGACAGACAGCCATCAACTCAAAGGCAGTTTCTGCGTAAGAGCTGGTTTCCATCTCCTCTTTCAGGTGCGCCATTGTAATAAAACAATGCTGTAGAGCGTCTCCAGGCGTGATTCTGCTTGCAGGCTCCACATTAAGCAACTGTTGTAAGAGGGAAAGAAAAGCCATCTCGTCTCTTGACTCAATATTATCCCCTTTCTTTGACTGGCCCCCTACTCTTTCCGTATTTCTGCCAGTGTCAAAAACCAATTTCCTACTTGGGGGCTTGTCACCGTATTCATTAATGTATTCCCCCTTCGTTTTCAGTCTCCATCCTGGGTTGGTCGAGCTCCATCCCCTGGTGAAAAACTGTCTAGTGTACTTTCCAGCATTCAGCAGATCATCTCCTGGCTGACCACACAGCTTGCAAATCGCTTGCATGATATTGGCTGTTGAGTCAGCAAGGAAGATGTCGTATCCAGAATACAGGAATGCAAGTACACATCCCAGTCCCCACATGTCAATTGCCTCAGAAAATGGGAGACCCAAGAACACCTCTGGAGCTCTGTACACTGGTGCTTGTAACAGCATTCCAGACACTGCTTCATTGGCTGGAAAGGCCAAACCAAAATCAATCAATTTCACTCTGAGGGGCTGATCCTGTTGGTTTACAAGCATAACGTTGTCAGGTTTCAGGTCAGAGTGAATGATGCCAACACCCTTTAGCGCTTCAAATGCTACAAGTAGCTGCTGTGCGATTGGGCGGATTTCATTCAGAGATAGTGGTGCCCCTCTCTCCTCTACAAAGTCCATAAGGCTCCTGTCTAACATCTCAAAGGCTAGACAAGACTTTTCCTTGTGCATGAAATGGCCTTTGTATTCCACCAAGTTATTACTTTCAGGATCAAGGGGGCTGAGCTCTTGGAGCATTTCCACTTCTCTTTCAATAGTGTCATTATCACACTGGTGGTGGATCTTAATGGCCGTAGTCTCGAGAGTTTCTAGGTTTATGCACTTGGCAACTTTGCCAAAACATCCCTCTCCATTAAAGTCTACTATAAGGTAGCGTGCAGACTTGCTATAAAGTATGTCATGCTTTTCTATATCAAATGGTTCAGACTCTACCTCCACGCTACTCCTGCTATCAAACCCTGGATTATCCATTTCTGACGATGAATATTTCCAAAAACTAACCAAGAAAAGATAACAGCTAAATTCTGTCTCACTATGACTGGAAAGCTGCTGACTGGAAGCAGGCCAGAAGGGGTATTCATGGAACATGTTCATGACATCATAAAGGCCAAACATTCTGAAACATTCTAAAACGTTATGACATCATCTAAAACTTTATGACATCATTCCAACCGTTGTTATTAAACGGTACTGAACTTAGTATTTACTTCAAGATGGACTGTGTAATAAAACACTGGGCAATGTTACAAGGCACCACCTTTTATTATATTTTTGTGGACACAACGCTTTTTTATTCTGTTAATTTAATTTCTCCGGTGGATATGATTCCCTGATAAGTTGTATGTAAATTTGTGTATGTGTGTGTGTGTGTGTGTTTGTGTAGAGAGAGAGAGAGATACCATTATCTGATTATCACCTAAATATTAAAACCAACAGTACGGCTGTCATATAGCTGATTAGTGGCTCTTGCTAGTTAGCTAAGATACTACCAGAGGGGGGAGCACGGTGGCTTTGTGGTTAGCACTGTTGCGTCACAGCAAGGGGGTCCCTGGTTCGAACCCCGGTTGGAACGGGTGCAGTCTGGGCGGGGGCCCTTCTGTGTGGAGTTTGCATGTTCTCCCCGGTTCTCTCCGGGGTCTCCGGCTTCCTCCCACAGTCCAAAGACATGCAGCTCAGGTTGATTGGTGACTCTAAATTGTGTGACTGTGAGTGTGTATGGTTGTCTGTCTATGTGTCAGCCCTGCGATGGTCTGGTGAACTGCGACCCTTACGAGGACAAGCGGTTACAGAAAATGACTGACTGACTGACTACTACCAGAGGAGTGCTCGTCATTTGTGTGAGCGAGCCAGTGAGTCGGAGTCAGTGCTCCGATACACTCGGCCGCACTCTGATCCGTGATCCGTAGATCTGTGTATTTTACACTAAACCCGGAAAAAACGCTTTCTGTGCTTCATGCACCACTGGGGGATTGACGGACGATGGACCACGGAGCAAAACCGCAGCGAAACAGCCAAAATGGTTAAAAAAAAGAAAAAAATGACAGGATACACATGTATTTTTTAAAAAAAAAAGAAAAGAAAAAAATAGTACATTTGTCTCAGATGTTTTTCTTAGAAATTAAATTAAAATCTATTAAATTGAATAATGTGTTCACCAGGTAAAGTTCTGGTTAGAGGAATAGAAAGTATCAGAATAGATTTTTAGGGTAACACATCTGTAACAAGTGCATTCTAATGAGGTTCAAGTACATCTGAACACTGTTGCCTCAGTGAGTTTACTTCTAAAATGTGTCCTGTGGTAATTCTCACTTCATGTGAAATTTCTTTTGGCTTATGACCAAAATGTTGGTTTGTGTCTGCAGGAGTAGGATATGTTTTATCCTGTAAATAGTGCATTTTGTTTATTTGAGGCTAACGACTCTAAATGACAAAAACCGGTTGTGTTGCCTAAGGCGCCTTTAAGTGGTTAAAAAAAGAAAATGTTAAAAATTGAGGAAAGTTTAGTATACTCATTCTTTTTACCTCCCCTCTGCTCTCAGATGTCCTATTCCCTCACCAGATTTGCCATCTATGAGACAGTGAGGGACATGATGGGCAGCACAAGCCAGGGCCCCATGCCCTTTTACCAGAAGGTCCTACTGGGAGCCTTCGGAGGTGGGAACACACACATTCTGCATCTCTTCCTCTTTCACTCTCTCACACACACACACAGACACACACACAGTTTGACTAGGGTTGCATAATTCCAATACTATTAATAATTACCATAATAATTTATGGTGATTCATGAAAAATAATGTGAATATAATGAAAATAAAAAAGTTATTTACTCACAAATTCACCTTGTTCTGCAGACTGATATAAACCTTTCACTGCATCACAGGCAGACACAATCCACTCATTTGCCAAATAAATCCAATATTTTATCAAATACAATGTTAAATGTGCCATGTGGTGAGTTAGTTAGCAAGCAACTTAAGGGAGAAAGGTGCTTTGAAAATTTGAGCAGACAGTGTGGGCTGTGTGCAAACTTGGGGTTTAAAGTTAACAGGTAATTTATAAAAGAAAATGTCTAAATAAAAAATAAATAATGAATTGAAATAGATTAAAGTCCTATATTAGCATGTCCAATTAAACTACCTCCCACATTGCAGTAGCTTGCTAGCAAAAACTGACAAGTGTCAACAAGTTAAAAACAGTGTACTTAGGCTAACACAAAATGATTTTTGAAAAATATTCATCGGAGTACGGTGGGCATGATGATCAAGAGGGTACGGACAATAAAAAAAGCTAGAACTGGTAAGGTCAGATAAACTTAACTTTACTATAATTCAGCCTTTAAAATCAGAAAAAAAACCATAAGATATTATGTTACCCAAAATCTAAGATGCTATCTAGTCTCATATGATGATATTGATATAATATTGACATATTGCTCAGCTGTTTTTGCAGCACTAAGTATAACCTGAAAAGGATTGTGAGCCAACCAGATTTCTCTGCCGACAGGTTTCACCGGTGGGTTTGTTGGGACGCCGGCAGACATGGTGAACGTCAGGTAAAACACCCTCATTCATTTGTACACATTTCAAATTATTATAAACAAGCAAACCAGTCTTGGTTTATTTTTGCCTCTAGGATGCAGAATGACATGAAACTACCACCAGAACAGAGGAGAAAGTGAGTGCTGTAACTTACGCTCAATACAAATGTTCAGTTTGGACGCTCAAAATCTCTCACTGTAATTTGACCCTGAATGTTTTTTTTCTTTCGCTCAGCTACAAACATGCCATCGACGGACTCTTCAGAGTCTTCAGAGAAGGTAAATCCCAGGCTATATAGTGTGTGTAACTTCATGTGAGGTACACAGTGGCATCATGTGACCTGTGTCGTGTCCCACAGAGGGTGTGAGGAGACTGTTCTCAGGAGCCACCATGGCCTCCAGCAGAGGAGCGATGGTCACTGTTGGACAGGCAAGTCACAGTCACGAAATCTCTAACTTTAAAATGTCCTTTGAAATGTTCTGTGAAGAGCAACGTCTGTTGTTTTGCATTGAACTTTATTCCACCTGAGCTATCACAATCACAATTTAGATAAATGGTTCCTCTCAGTATATTAAAAAGATATATGTTTATCATGCTTAATGAATTGCCAAATTCAGAATCCATCTGTAAGTCCTTTTAATAAGATAATGGAGTTAAATTGCTTTTAATAAAAGGTACATTAATTTATCAGAGGTGAATCAATCTAGATGAACTGGCTGTCTGTACAAATGGTTCCATTTAAACAATGCACAATACATTATGCATAAATCCATACTCACTCAGCCTCTCTTCACTTGTTAAAGATTAAATATAGACCACACAATAAGGTACAGTTTAGAGTTCATTATATGTTAGCACAGCACTGGGCGTGCTCTAAATATACAGTACTATCAGCAGGTTGTTGAAGGCAGCAACTTGAGTCCGCTGCTCAA
>NW_024704305.1:0-3547 GCF_008729295.1 Plectropomus leopardus | reverse complement strand
GGACATGTCTAGTTAAGTTGCTTGTTACCTTTTCCCCTTGTTTTTGAAAGACTTCAAACCAGTTTGCTCAGGTTTCAAAGGGTTAAGCTGGTCACAAACTGGCCAACCACCTTAACCATCTTAAACTGGTAAAGAAGTTTTTTTTATGTTTCTTTTTCAGGCAGCAGTGGAATACTTCTTTAAAAATATTGGTGCCACGTGTTCATGTTCAAAACACAAAATAAACAGCGGAGATGTGGCTGTGGCCAGATGTGATGACGTGCTGAGAGCCCTGTAACTGCGCAACACTAACCACGTGTCTCGCTCGTGACCATACCTGTCAGTTAGCTGCACGCTGGTGCAGGACTGCTCTCGTGTTGATGCGCTCCACTTTCTCCTCCACTTCACGTGCAATGCGCTGTTGTCCACACTGCTCTCACGCGCAGTCCGCGCCATGTCTGTTTGAGATTTCAAACGTCCGCCTGCGACCAATCACGTGTGAGGACAGGTATAGATCATACCATCAGGTGAAAAGGCGGGGGGTGGGGGGTCAACAACTACTCAGATATTTAACTTCAGTCAAAATAGCAGTGCAACAATGTAGAAATACTAATAAATCGAATCGTCCTTTATTTATTTATTTAAAAAGTGGAGTTCATTTTAATTACTCTATACGGTCCGTGTATCATCGGTTCATTCAATTATTAAAGTCTGACTGGCAAACTAAAAAAACAAAAAAACGAGTGAGTGACTTTAGAGCTCAGTTATGACCAACTTCAGCTTCTGATGGAGCTCCAGTTAGGCTGAACACTTGTGTATGTGGCGCTGTAACTTTTACGCACAGTATGGAGCAGGCCCGAGCTGGAAAACAAGTATCCGTGGTAACGAAAGCAGCACATACCGAAAAAAGTGACAGAGGGTGGCAGTGTGTCTTGTGTGTCTCATTAAAAGTAGTTGTGGGTTTTTGAAATGGGGCTTTATGAGATACTCATGTACAGTCTATGCAGCTGCTGGACAGCGCGCTCCCGGTTTGCAGAAACACACGGGGCGCGCACCCCACAGGGGGTGATATCAAAACGTGTATTAGCCGCTTTTAAAAAAAGGCCTACCAGAAAATCAATATGAGTATCTAAGTGGACGCTGTATTTAGAGTATTTCACCGCTTTACCGCGCCGCCACACAGCTTTTTCCTTTGGCACTACATTTTTCATCCGCCACGGTCAGCTGTTTGGGTCAGAAAGCGTTAGCTGCTGTCAACTGAAACCAAACTTTACCATACCAGCTTATGGATGCTCCTTACTTTGCATAAAAGTTACAACTTAAGATTTACTAGTTATTTTGTTTTTGTTCCTTTCAAGCAAATTAGAAAACATACATCTTTTTTTAAAAATTTGGTTTCTACAGAAAATTAAAAAAAAAACAAATTCTCACTTATTTTTTTGTTTCTTAAGTTTGCCAGAATTTAATAACTGAATGAACGGATGATACACGGGCCCTATACAGTTCTGGGTCATTTAATAATAGTTCATTGTATTTTGTATTGATATTGTGAATTTTCAAAGTAACATGACATTTCTGAAATAAATGAAGTGAAGAAAAAATACCTTTAAAAAATAGTGGGGTTGAAGTATATAGAACCATCAAATGGAAAAACCAAAGCAAAGTACAAGTACAGAAACCTCATATTTACTCTAACTGTTCGAATTATTCTTATCCCATTACTTCAACACAGTAACCCACAGATTCTAGCTGCAGCCCAAAAAACCAACAAGACAGCCGAATCAACACTGACTTGTCAAAAGGTCAACAGCACTGACCTTATTACAAGCCAGCCAACCAGCAACATGAGCTCCACTCATTCAGCTAATCTCTGGGTCAACAATCCAGCCAACCAAAGCCGAGCAGCCAATCCACGTCTTCGCCATGGGACGGAAAAAATCCGAGAGGAAGGGAGAGCGAGGGGTGAAATCAGGACCATATGAATGACATTCCAGCTAGTCTCGGATCTGGGTGTGTTGCTTGTTGTTGCTGGTGGTTTGGGAAGTCTGGGAGCCTCTGCTGATTTAGGTCTCAGAAGTTGACATTGTCCTGGCACAACCCTTTTGTCTGAGTCATCCCCCTGCCGTCACCGCGTTACAGATCAGACCGACTGATGGAAAAGGACACATTCGAAAGTCAATAAGACGCTTAATTCAGTTTATGAATACCTTAAGAAGCGCTGGGTCCTGGTTTTATAGTCTGTTAATGCTGGGGGGCTTTGAGTTGATCACATGGGGGGCAGTGAGGTGCAGGTGTCCTCAGGAGGATTACTGTGTTACTCAGTGTTACTTAAGACTCCGTCCAGGTGTCACCACATCTTAACAGAAGCTCCCTGATCCATCTGAGACATTTGATCCAGGGATTACACTGAGTTATTGCTGCTGCTGCTGCATCACACATGGGGATTCCCTCCGAGCGTGCACGTGTGCGCGGGTGACTGGGCACACACTCCAGTGCGGTTGCATGGATGCATTTGTGTGTGTGTGCGCGTGTATTGTCTGTGTCGATTAGACTAAATTCAACCACAGCCTTTCCTGTTTTTAACTTTATTAATGTTCCCTCTTCCTCTGGGTGAAATCTGACGTCCTATGATTAAATCTGTGGGCTAACTGGTGATCACAACCCTAAATACTGATGGATTTTAGTCAAAACAGCGAGAACTTGTTGCCATATACTTAAAACAAAAAGGGAATCGCTGCATTAGATACAACTTCAATGGTCCTTACAAAGGAAGTTAAGAAAAAGAGAAAAAATGTACAAGGTACAAAGTAGATTTATTAGTAATTTTTTAAACTTTGTTAAAAATCTATATTTTTTAAAATTTTACTAGTTTGGTCCCATTGAGATTAGGGATCTCTTTTTCAAGGGAGACCTGGCCAAGACAGTCCGAGGTGAGAAAACAAACAAACAGAGAAACAAAGGCAAAGACAAAATACAGTTCACAAGCACTAAAATTTGCATCAAAAGAGAACTATCTCTGAGACACAAGAAACTTTTGGGGAGTTAATTGTACAACCAGGCAGCTAAAAACATCAACATAATATATAATCTGCTTCGAAGTCTTTCACTGAAAAACATTTAAGGACACAAGCAACAAATTGCAGGCTGATGGTGCAGAATACCCAAAAGTTCTTCTCCCAATTTTTGTCCTAGCATCTGGGCCCGGGAGCATAAAGAGGTCCTGAATTTGTCCTTGACTCTGCAACATCTTTGTAGTTGAAGTATGAGTTTATCAAAATCACCTGCTACTATGAAAATTCCACCTGGTTGCTTGGGCATGTTACTGCTAATTCTTGCAGCGCATTTTTCGAGTTTGCATTAGAGTCTTGTGTCCTGTCGGCTCTGAACAAGGTCCGCCCATCCGGTGCAATAGCTTGATCCGGTGTGAGTATAGCATGAGTATGACTCATACTCATGAAAGAATGAGGAGTTCAAATATGTTGCATTATAAACACAAAAAAAGAATTATAGCTACTTCGCAGTTATGTGTTGGGCTGCGCATTTTCAGCAGCAAGCAGCAGATAAATTG
>NW_024704304.1:0-1933 GCF_008729295.1 Plectropomus leopardus | reverse complement strand
AGTGGGGGAGACATGTCAAATAATTTCATAATAATTCATGATAATTTCATAACTTTTTTAAAGACTGAGGAGGGATTTATTGGGGTTTTTTTTTAAATTTTGGCTTAGGGGAGAGACATACAACTTAAATGGCTGAATTATGTATATATTTTAAAAACCATTTAAATCCCAAAACTGGCAGGTGAGTTTGAGGGGCTTTTTTTTAACCACAATTACACCATTTATCATAGTTAGAAACTGTAAAAACCAAAATTATCATAGGATTTTCAAATTTCCAACTGTTTTTGAACATAAGGTGCCGGAACTGTAGGAACATAACTGAATCTAATCTTAAAATAATATAAATATATTTTAACTTCCAACCATCAAAGGGTTAGGGCCTATTTATCGTGGAGGAAGAGTCATTTCCCCAAGTCACTCAGGGAGACTCACGAACAAACCTTTGAAAAAAAAGATGAAAAAAAAGTCTCACCCCAGTCACCCCCTCCTCTGATAGATAGAATACAGTCTCTTGCTGAACATAGACCCTTGCAATGAGCTTGGTTCACTGGTTCAGGAGAAAACAGCATCATCTGACATTCACAGCCGCATCGTTTGCTAGAGTTCCTGCTGTTTGAAGCCATGTGCAGATAATGTGTGTCAGCTCTGACTACACATGTGCTCCTGTTCATCCAGCTTTGGGCTAATTCCACACTGTATGCTGCCTCAGGATTTAACGCCGTCAAGCATCAAGCAGCTCCAACAACTTGTCAGTAGTTTTATCAGTCAGTCTGTAACTCACTGTATTGTGAGGACTCATTTCTGGTGCAAAGCTGCTTAGCAGAGATTTGTCTATACAGTTTCACATTCTCTGCTTCTACTGTGATCTGTGTGTGTGTGTGTGTGTGTGTGTGTGTGGGTGTGTGTGTGTGTGTGTGTGTGTGTGTGTTTGTGTGGCTGTGTGTGCGTGCGTGCGTGCTTGAGTTATTCGTTGTCCATCTGTTATCGCAGCCCTATTACACAGCAATCAAACTCCAGAGCCCCCTGAAAACTGCTGCACACTGTCCATAATGAACTGGGAAGAGATCCCAAGTCAGACACAAAATACTTTCAGAGCAATTATTAGCTTTGAATTCATCACTCTGACAACATCCCCTAACTAGAGCTCCAGATCCCTGCAGGCTAAAATTGTTCCATCTACAACATCCAGCAAAATACAGCTCAAAGGAAAAAGCAGAGAACCTAATCCTTCTACTGTAAGACCTATTTTCACAGGCTATTATCACAACAATTAACAGCAGTTGATGGGAGCACAGAGAGAGGGTGTGGGATAATTTGAAGCAGCCATTTAATTAAGTCTGAAACTGCTCCCAGTCCTGTCATCAAACAGGAGGCCTTTGCTGGGTGACATTTTCTACCAGTCAATCCGAGGAGCCAGCTGGGAGCTGTGGGGCCGGTGGAGAAAATGAAGGGGTGAAGACGCTTCGCAGGAAGAACGGAGGCTGGGACACATGCCAGAGAACTGTCCACACTGACAACTTTTGTCTTTTGTGCTGTCAAAACAATTTTAAAGTGTGTAACTAGCAGCCAGCATAAACTATTTACAGCAATGCTGAAAAAGTTGTAAAAGAGTAAAAGCCATTATCTTGTGATGTGGCCCTCAGCCCGGTGTTAAGAGAATAGTTGTTTGATTCCTTGCCAGAGGATAGATGAGAATATCAATACCACTTTGATGCCTGTAAGTTAAATATAAGTGTAGGTAGGAGCAGGGTTGGTTGATATGGAGAAAATCAAATATCAAAATCAAATATTCTTGACCAAATACATTGATGTGTTTATTGTGACGATTATACTGTACCTAAGACCAGGGGAAAACAAGTGTTCTGCATAGACAGCCTTACTTTAAACCAACCACATCAATTACTGTAATAATACTATGCCAAAGAGCTGCTGT
>NW_024704303.1:0-3533 GCF_008729295.1 Plectropomus leopardus | reverse complement strand
GTAAATAAAAATAATTAAATACAGAAAAAAAACATAGTTGTACATAGTTTTCAGATTTATCTCGACATTTTTTCTTGTATTTATCGCAGCAGTTATTTATTTCTGTTTGTAGTTTAGATTTTTTTATTTAATTTTTTCATATTTATTTATTCTTGTTCTTATTTATACATTTAGTTTTATTCCTGTATTTATTTATAGATTTATGATTTTTTTTTTATTCCTGTATTTTATAAACATTTATCTTTCTCTTGTATTTATTTATAGATTTTGTATTTATTCCTGTATTTTTTATTTATAAATCAATTGATAATGAAGTCATCTTTCGGCCCCCAAGACGATTTTGCGACAGAAAAATATTGAGGAGCCATTTAACAGGCAGCTTTAATCATCCTTGGTTGTTTTCTACACCTGGAATCGTTAAAATTTGGAGATTACATTCGACATCTTTCTTTTCATTTTTTACACATTTGTCTGTCTATAAATACATATTTACACAAAGGTGAGACAGCATGAGGTTAAGTCAGAATATAACCAGTATCGCTCAGTGAATTTTTTTCGTTTCAGCGTCTTCTCGACAGAAACCGTTAAAATGATGTAGAAGACCAAAAGCCGTTTGGAGATGTGACATGTGCTTACATGTATGTCCAGGTGGTCGTTAGGAGAGCATCTTAAACTGATTTGTTTAGGCAAATGAGACGGCAGGATGTTGATGTAGCTGCAGAGATGACTATCACCACGGCAGTTGCCCTTTGACCTCTGGCTAAGGTAAATGGCCAGCAGCCTCTGAGCGACGGCGTACATGTCAGCACTGGACTCATTAGATAAACCAGTTTACTTTGCTTTAACTGTTGTACACCAGTTATGGATACCAGTTCATAAGAGGATTTATAGTCCTTAAATCTGCTTACAACTACTTCATGGTGTGTTATAAACCATTAATTAACTGTTTATTTACTGTTAAGATAGTAAATTAAGATAAATTGTTACCCAAAAACAAAAAATCCTGTATAATTCAGTAGTGTTATTATGGTACTGGAGAACTTCTTGAATATCTTGCATCAGAAACAGAATTATGATGAAGTATACAGGCTCACAGAGCTCTGTGGCAGGCAGCATCACTTTATTCTCATGATCTCAAATGTGCTTATAATGTGAAACTTTTTCTCTCGTCTCTTGTCCCAAATACCACCTGCTTTTCTCATTTTTGATATATATAATGAGGTCTGAATGCATGTTAAAGGCGTGATATATGAAAAAAGGTAGTGGAATTACAGTACACAGACGCAGATGTTGTCATGGACAAATTGCAACTTATGGTTAGTTTTAGGCATAAAAACCACTTAGTTATGACCTTTAAAATACCTGCTTTTCAAGGCACTTTCCCAGCAGAAAGCGCAGCAATATCGTAGTATAAAACAGCTATATGCATGGCATTATTCCTAGAGAAAAAAACAGCAATGGGTCACTAAAAACATCCTGTTTTGTTGTTTGTTGGTCTCAAACAGTGGTCTGCAGCTTGGCAGGCGTCTCATCTCGGTGTCCCATCGTCCCCTCCACCTCCTGATCACAAGGTAAGCTTGTTTACTATGTCACTTTAGAAACATTGAAATAAAACGTACAATGTGACATATTTGTGTTATGCAGAAACATATAATGCCAACATGTTCTTCTCTGGGCTGTTTTTTTTTCTTTGCTGCGCCAGTATCAGCCATAAACACAAAATATGGTGTCAAACACACAATTCAGAAAAAAAATCTCCTTCTGTTTCCTTTTATTTGGTTATGGCAGTACTGTGACAAAACTTTGCATGTAGACATAGGCTCCTCTGGTCATTGTGTCGTAAATCATTTGTTCTGATTTGAATTTAATGCAGGGACAAGTATTAAAAATAACTAGAAACAGACGATCTCCTTCTTGATGGACTTGTTTTCTTATGAAGGTCACATAAAAGCATCAGTATTAAACTGAGGCTCTTTAACAAACAGTGAAAAACTCCCTGTAAGCTGCTTTAAATTCGTGATTAGGGCCCGAATATGCAAGGACCCTCTTGGAATGACAGGAAATATTATTTTTCTCCCCAATTAATCACATTTTTGGAGGCCTAAATATGCCCAAAAACTCCCGAAAAGTGCGGCCTGGCTAAACATGTTGTATTTTGGTGGTTTTGGAAATGGCCGTAGCAAAATGGCTCCACATCGCCCCCTAACATGTAGCCAATGCCCAGTTTAACCTACATTTACAAAAATCGGTACACTTATGTATCATGCCCAGACGCACAAAAAAGCTGCTTTTCTCTTCCAAACCCAACAGGTAGTCGGCCATTTTGAATTTTCTGTTGATTTTTGGCAATTTTGCACTTCGTAGTTTTGCGAACTTGTCCTACAGGATTAATCCGATTGAGTTCAATTTGGCGTTTTCAATCTCAACCCCTTGCTGATGAAAAGTTATCTAAGGTCTGCACAAAACTTTTACCGTTTTCCCGTGGCGTGGCGTAACATTTTGTTGTTTCGCCATAAAACAGAACATAGTTGTAACTTTGGTGTACATTGTGCGATCTGCCTGAAGCTTCATATGTTTGATAAGGGTCCCGCCCTGAACACATCAGTATGACAATATTTGTAGTCATAATAGCGCCACCTACTGGCAACAGCAAGTAAGCCTCGAGGGACAATTATCATTGGATTTACATGGTATTTACATGATTTGGTTACAGATGATGTACACCAAGAGGACGTGGAATTTGTGTCCACTTCACTGCCACCTAATTGCCACTGGAAGTACTGCACCATGTGAAATAGGTCACTCTAGGGTCCAACCTCTCTGCGTGCATTATCCGACTTTCACAGTCATGAACGACCGCTTTAGTGTGTGTCCCAAAAGTACCCCGACATACGTGGGGGTGCAAGGGCCCTTTCATCGCTGCTTGCAGCTTTAATTTAAAATAAATTTGTAGGTTGATTTTCCTGAGCTGCTGAAAATACTGTTTTACATGAATGCTAAAATGTCACCATATTGTTATATTTTACTATGAGAAACAATAATGTAGACCTGAAACAGACCTGTATTGAATGCGTTGAATCAAATCCAGTTCAGTTTAGTTGGACTGAGCTGAGTCGAACCAGTGAAGCGAGGAGCCCACAAGGCAGTCATGAAAATATGTGTCCTTGTCTTATCTGTAAACAGCATCACCCACAGGCGGAGTCCTGTTTAGAGTTCCTCGCTGGTTCACTGCCACTTGTTTACTTTTATGGCCGAGTGAGGAATTTCTTGTGTCACCAGGTACGAGGGACCGTTTCTTGGTCGACCTACAACAAGTGAGACTTGTGTAAATGTTGTTCACCTCCAGTTATTACACAGCCCTCAAACATGGCTGCTGATTGAGAATTTGTAGTCTGAAAAGAAGCAAACACAACATGTCTCTTAAGTTTCCAGCTGACTTTTACTCGCACAGGCGATCTGTGCATTTTGTTTTTAGATTTTATGACCAATAGAAAATTGCTTACTGCTGACATTTTAAAAACTTCAGTGAAAAC
>NW_024704302.1:0-4591 GCF_008729295.1 Plectropomus leopardus | reverse complement strand
CTCTGGAACCTGAGAAAATCAGTCTGATTTAGTTTGAAAACAAAAAAGGCAATGAACAGCTTGGCAAGAAATGTTCAGCAAATTGGAAAAAAAAATAGTAAACGGTGACAGTGAAATTAATTTGTGGGGAGATTTAGGATATTATCAAAAAAAGGGGAAAATATCCGGGGAAAATATCCAGAAAAATGTATTGTTAATTTTATCATTATAAATTTAAAATTCTGAACAGAAAAAAAAACTTAATTCTTAGTACTTTTTAGGTAATGTTCCTCTTTTTCTTTTTGTCTTTTTCTTTGTGCTTGTTCCAATGTCATTTTCTTGGTGTTTTTTCTTTCTTTTTTTTTACTAATTTCTTGCTAATTTTTGAACCGCTTCTTGTTAAGTTGCTCATTGCCTTCTTCTGTGTTTTCACATGATTTTAAAAGAACCCAAGCCAATTTGGTTTCAAAGAGTTATGCAAAACTTTAAATATGAACACTAAAAAAATCCTGTTGCTGAATAGTTACAGAAAATGCTACTTAGCCTAACTGCAACATCGCTTGTTTAATTCAAGCCGGTGGGTTTTGTTGCCTGTCACACCTCACAGTCCCCACATTTCCAATCTCTTCTCTAACAACTATTCAATATGGGTGAAAAAGCCCAAAAAAATATTATTGTTAAACAAATTTTGCATTTCTCTTGGGGGTATATATTAAATACTTTTTTAAAAATAATTCATTGATAAATGTGAAAATGCTGAAAAGTTGTTATACAAAAGAAAGATATTTTTCATTTTCCTCGAGGGGATGATTTTTTTAAAAATCAATTTTTCATTAATATATATTTTTCCTAGCAAAGGTGAAAAAGTCTTTCTAAGTCATTCAGTGACCTTGAATTTGACTTTGCAGCCTTGGTGTGAAGCTTCCTGCGAGCCGACCTCCTTCTCTCTCCTTGCCAAAGTGAAAATCTGTGGAGCTGAAGTGTGGAGTTCTGAAGTTGAGGTCAAACTAATAGAAGGACACGGAGGTGAAGTCCACAGTCTAACATGCACAGATGACTCCCCCTCCTCGCTCTGGCCATATTTAGAGATGTGACTCTTGGCACGTCTCAGAAACAGCCTCCCTGGGGGTCGACGGGGTCGATCCGGTCTGCAGAATCACAACACAATTACAGCACTCCTCCTTAAAGAGATGTACAAGGAGGCTGCCGGGTGGAGGGGTGTATTTCTAAAGACCCTCCGTTAGCTTTTAGCACCACCCCCTGCCGCTAAAATCTCCAGGTTGTCTGTGCAATGCTGCAAAAAGGGTTTGGGTGTTGCAGTAAGCGTGTTGTGAGCCTCTCGCTGTCGGAGTCTGTCACGCTCTCTCAGGACGCACCGCAGAGAGCCTGTAGATGTGCATTAATTTGTCCTTTTTTAACCACCGAGCTCCTCAATTATTCAGAAGCAGTGAGGAGTCAAACATTCCCATTTAAAGATCTAACACTTGTTTGACCAGCTGAATGTCCAATAGTCGTGTCAAGACAGACAGGGCGGATGGGTGAGGGGCGAGGAGGACGGACGCCAAACACTGTCAGGCTCTGAGACATTTGACGTGTTTACAGACATTTCATGCAAAAGTCAACAAAATCCAACAGAATTAAGTTTTTAGATGTTAATCCTTTGAAATCTGGATCAAAATCAGTTTTCTTGTGCTGTGTTCAGACACCTTTCACAAGTGTTTTGAATCTTTGAGCAAATGGGTGTGATTTCTTTTGAAAACATTGGGAAAAAGCAAAATGACCAACATGGCAAGAAATATTGCATAAAGGCAAGAAATTAGTAACAAGACAAATTATCTAAATGTTTTTTGTTTTTTTTTAAAGGAGGATTATAAGAAAAATTTCCGAAAAAATCAGAGAAAATATCTAGAAAACTATATCAATAATTAGAGTAATTTTATAATAACAGTTTTGCTATAGTCATTTTCCTGTATCTTTTTTAACATGCTTTTGTTTTTTTCTAATTTTTGGGCCATGCCTTGTTAAGTTGATGTTGCCCTCAATGCCTTCTGCTTTTAAAAGAAATCAAACCAATTTGCTCAGTTTCCAAAGTACTTTAAGACTTTATTCTGCTTTCGACTACATCAAATTTAAAAGACACTCTTTCCCCACCTCCTCCTCTGTCCCACAGTATAAAAACCTTACTGCTGTACAAGAGAACAAGACGTAGACAATCCTGCAAAATTCTGGATTACATCCAATGTTGGCTGCAAATTGCAAGTTGATTTCCTGTACGTATTGAGATCAATGGCTTCCTGGAACGTCGGAAATCGATCTAAGATCTTGGGCTTTTGGAAAACAGTTGGCAGCACAATGGAGTTAAAATATAAAGTGGCTGCAGAGTGAAATGACGTCTCCTCTCTTAACTCTCTCTCAGGGCTCCATCTCACAGTATCACAGTGTTTGAGGCTCATCAGTCCCCTGATCCATCACATCCTCGTCCCCCTCCGCCTCTTCCTCCTCCTCCTCCCTTTTTCTTTTCATTTGACCTATCCTTCACCAAGACCCACTGTAATCCCATTGAGTTTGGGCAAAACAAAGTTTCAGGGGGAGGAAGGGGTGAGGCTTAGGGGGGAGGGAAGTTAAGGAAACCTGCTCTTTAATCCAAAAGTCAGAGTCAGTCCTGCAGCTGTGCATCTGACAATCCTTAACAGAAAATAAGGATAAAAATACAACGTTTTTGTAGTAAATCAAGTCTTGATATTTTGGCTCACTTACTGATCCAGTCAAAATGACGTGGGTGGATTTTATAGTTTTCAGTTATGACAATGACACTTTGATCTTTTACTCTTTAAAACAGTGGTTTCAGCGACATTCAGACCAAAAACAGCAAACAGCCTTCGTTAAAACAACATGGGGGCCTGTTGGTGAGGATGTGTGGCTTCAACTAAGAAAACAATTTAGGCATTCCAGTTTGAGTAACAGATTCTTAAATACAAAGGCTACCAAACACTGCAGAGATGTTTTTAATTCTCACAGACAGGATTGTATTCATGGTGGCATTAATTTAATCTTTTGTCACCGTGATCGTGAGGTAAACATATTAAGCTGTCGGCTGTTTACTTAAAACTTGTTGCATGTGCACACAGTATTTGGTCAATGCAATGCCTTGCAGGACAACATTGTGTTAAAAAAAAACTTAAGTCAGGTTTTTGATGGGTAACACTGTGGTTGTTCTGCCCTCTTTGTTGGCACCTATCAGCATGTCACAAATCATGCGTCTGAAATTGTTAATGGGGATGCATTTTCTCATGAAAGGCTAAAAGTAGTCTGAATCCAATCCACGTCTTTCGTATCCTACTAGAGCAGGGGTAGGCAACCTGTGGCTCTGGAGCCCCTCTCTAGTGTCTTCTAGTGGCTTTGACAACACTTTTAGAAAACCCACTGAATAATTAAATTAAACTTAACTAAAATTTGTGTCATATGTCTATGGCCTGGCACCATTCCTTCTAAATTTTGCCAAACTTCAATGACAGTAGCTTGTCTTGAGTTTCCCTTTCTAGGCTCATTATGTACTACAAATCTAAAAGTCTTGGAGGAACATAGAGAATTTAACAGTGTGTAAAAAGATTTGTTTGCTTTAATTGCCAACTCTAGAAAGTTAAAGTGCCAAATAATCATGAATAGCCCACTGTAGAGTATCCACACATATTAATATATACTTATTTAGACAAATAATGTTGACAGACTTATTTAGACCTAATAGGCTGTGATATATTAACTATAAGGTTAAAAAATGTTTTGCGACCCCAGGCGGGTTTTTAAAATAATTTTGGTCAAAAATGTTTCTTTTAAAACTTTATTGGCCCCTGTACTAGAGTAATGTTGCAATGTCCTCATAGTTAAACAAAGCTGTTGAGTGGAACTGAGTAAAATGTGTTTAAATAATTATCGAAAGAAATTTTATATATAGACACATTTATAAATTTAAATAAATTTAGTTAAATTATAATTTAACTAATTTAACTAGATTACACTTGGATAAATGATAGGTGTCTTTGGAATAAATGTGTGAATGTATTTATTGAGGTTCATGCTTACATTTCCATGTAGAGAACCATTTTTATCATAATTTTGGATGACTTTAAAAGAACACGAATAAAAGACAGCAGGAATTATATCTTTCATACACAACACACACAAACACACATAAGACAAACAAAACAAAACAAAAAAACAAACACACAAATACCACCACACTGGTACGGTTACATTCTTTGGTTCTCATGTTTTCTAATTAGGTCAAGCCAAGTCCAGTCCAGAGGGGTGCACCATGTTTAAAACTGGCCCCCATATTTTAGTGAAACCCTCAAAATTGCCCCAAAGGGTAGAGGTTAGCCTTTCCAAGGGAAGTATCCTCAAAAGTTCCTTGTAACAGTCAGTCAGTGCTGGTGTGTCTTTATAGATCCAGCCTTTGAAAACAGTCTTTCTTGCTAGATGTAAGAATATTCTAATTAAATTGCCATTGTGAATGTCCCCTGCACTGTCCACTTTGTTGATGCCAAAATGCACTGAAGAGGTGATAGGTCAAAGTCATACCCAATCAAAGCAACCATCTCCTCTTTAACTTCTC
>NW_024704301.1:0-1007 GCF_008729295.1 Plectropomus leopardus | reverse complement strand
AAAAAAAAAGATTTAATACTAAAGAAAGAACAAGATTTAATAGTAAAAAAGGTGCAAACTCAACAGCTGTCAAAACCTTCATCCGTTGCACATGGAAGATAATCGCACTTGTGAAAAAAAAACAATAAATAAAAAGATATTACTTTTTTGTCTGTCTTCTTGTTTGTATAATAAATTCTCTATTTTCTTTTTACATTTTCACATTAAATCAAATGAAAATGTTTTCTCAGTTAACGTCTCTCTCTGGTCTGCAGCCTGAAAACATCATGTTGCTGGACAAGAACGTCCCGCTGCCGAGAATCAAACTTATAGATTTCGGTCTCGCACACAAGATTGAAGCTGGAGTCGAGTTCAAAAACATCTTTGGGACTCCGGAGTTTGTGGGTAAAAACACGCACACAAACACAACCGAGAAACGACACAAGTCAAAATAATTCCCCGTGTTTTACCTGCTGACTGACGCTGCGAGCGTGGAACATTATTTTCTGGTCATTTCCTTGTTTGTTTGTTTTTTTTGCTTTCCTTTTTTTCTAATTTTCTTACAACTTTTTACTAATTAGTTGCTAAGTTTTGGATCGTTTCTTGTTCAGTTTGCCTCCCCTAAAGGTTTCTGAAAGAAATCAAGCTGATTTCTTCAGGTTTAAAAGGGTTAAACTGGACAAATGATCCTCATCTCAAAGCTCATCACATATCTCCAAACCAGGTTTTACTGCAGGCCGTGGTGAGATGATCAGAGTGATGGTGAGACTGAGATGTTGGATGTGCAGAGGCGGGAGGACGGTGTCACGCTGAGTCAGACGCCGCTCATGTTTCAGCCTCTTTAACGGAAACACTTTCTGCTTCCTGTCACCTGTTTGTCCTCTCAGCACCGGAGATCGTCAACTACGAGCCGCTGGGACTAGAGGCAGACATGTGGAGCATCGGCGTCATCACCTACATCCTGCAAGTGAACCGCAACCCCCACAATGCACTGCACATGAACCACAAACAACACTACAGAGTGGCGA
>NW_024704300.1:0-3564 GCF_008729295.1 Plectropomus leopardus | reverse complement strand
TTATTTCATATTTACTTTCCTTTTTCCCCTAGTAATTTAATTTTATTAGTAATAATAATAAGAATTCTTCTTCTTCTTCTTCTTCTTCTTCTTCTTCTTCTTATTTATTTATTTGTTTTTTTAAATGTAGTTCTCTGGATATGTTTCCCCAATCGTTTTTAAATACTTTTCTAAATCTACTTTTTTCTTATAATTTAGGTGACATTTCTTGCCAAGTTGCTCATTGCCTTTATTTCCCATGTTTTTGAAAGAATTTAGACCAGTTTGCTCTTGGCACAAAGGGTTGCGATGGTTATCTTACTGCGCGTCTCTTCCTGTAAACTCCACTGGTGTGTGTGATGACTAAATTGTGTGTGTGTGGTGAACTTCCTTTTACACATCACATCTGTCAAACAGCTTTTGATCTTTTTTTAACATGAGTTTTACAGTGCAAAAGTCTGAACCTCCCCATTACCAGCCGCCTCGTTCTGACATGCACTTCACGAAATGCAGTTTGAACCTTTTCCACGCCATTAAACCCGATCCGTTCCAGTTTATAACCCCACCACCACCACACCACTCCTCAGACTTTCCAAATAAAACGGATCCAGCTGTGTGCGGCTGTGCGCCCTCCGTGCGTCACACCGCTGCGCTGCGCCGCTCGGAGGACCGGCAGACCGACGGGGAAGAAGGAGAAGATGTCCGGGATCATGCTGCTGTCGGTGTCTCTCGCTTTGTGTTTGTTGTGGGCGACCGGCGGCTCGGCGCGGAGCGGGGCCGTGATCCTGGAGCGCGGCTCGGTCAGTCTGAACGACATGTTCCGGGAGGTGGAGGAGCTGATGGAGGACACCCAGCACATACTGGAGGAGGCTGTGGACCAGGTCTGCGTCACATTTTATTCATTCATACAGAGGCAGAGTTTTAGAGACTGTTTCACTGGAGACAGTCACCGACAGCTCAAATAACTTTAATTTATCATAAGTCTGGATTTAACTTATTAAAGCAACGGAAACAATCCGCGTCACTCATGATTAACCCTTTGAGCCACAATTTTTTTTTCGATTTCTCTCCAAAACATGGGAAGAGCGCAAAAAATGCAAGAAATTAGTAAAAGGTAAGAGAGGGGAAAAACAAACTAACAAGGGGAACAGGACTTGGAAAAAGAGCTTAAACGTGTCAAAAATAAAAAAAAAAACAACAAACAAAAAAAACGAATTAGTTCTGTATAAAAATTCCTTCATTTCCTTCAGACACATGGAAAGAAAATGACCTCAAAATTAGCAAGAAAAGTACAAGAAAATTACCTGTATTTTTTTTAAATAAAAGAAGAGCTTAAATATATATAAAATGTATATAAATGTATAAACAATGCCTGGATTTCCTTTGAAATGGAAGAGGAAATAACCCCTTAATTTGCAAGAAATTTGTAAAATGTACAAGAAAATTACCTGAAAATTTGTAATAAATAAATACATAAAAAGAAAAAAAGAAAAAGAAACAAAGAAGAAATGGGAAAAACAAAAAAAGGCAAGCAAGACTTGGAAAAACATGTGTAAAAAATCTGTAAAATTATTTTAAATATGTTATGATAGTTATAAATGCAGTTTACCTTTTTTTACATAAACATTTTCCCCTAGCTTAAAAAAAAACTGAACTAATTTCTTGCTATTTGTGGAACATTTCTTACCAAGTTGCTTATTGCTTTTTTTCTCCCATTTTTTCGAAAGAAATTACACAACTCTGCTCAGGGATCAAAGGTTTAAATACTTGCGAAAGACGTCTGAAAGCAGCAAGAAAAGTGATGTCGCTCCAAGTTTCGAAGGGTTAATTGTTTTGGTGGTCAGCTTTATTGTGACTATCAGGCTGAGGTATGTGTTGCCACTTAGTTTCCATGTCTGCCTTATGTCTGAACCACATCATGTCTGATTGCTATTAATAGTCCTCGTCATAACAGTCGCTAAAAATGGATGTCAGATCAATTCAGTAAAAGAAAAGAACAGCAGAGTAACATCTTATATTTGTGTGACTGAAGACTTTAATCAGCCAATTTATTTTCTACCAGCTGAGACTCCTGGAAGGCAGCACTGAGGGCTGTTATTTCCCTCGAGCTGGATCTGCCGATATTTCAGTAGTCAGAATCTGGTTTTGATCATTCGTGAACTACCGGCAGGTTTCTTTTTGGGAAGAATCAAATCAATCCGACCCTGCTGTATATCCACAAACTCCACAGTAACAGCCACTGTGAGGACTCCTGCTCCTCCTCTCCATATGGATATCTGATGTTCGGACATGATAGAAATGCCATATGCTTTATTTTACACAGGATTTATGAATGGATCTCACATGTATCCTAACATTCAACCCGACAGATAACCACTGAGACCGCTAAATCATCTTTAACCTCACTGGATCTGCGTCTGAACTACCACAACGAGACGAGGGAGCTGATGAAGGACAAAACTGACAAGGTAGAATTTCCCTTTTTACAACATAGTAAAATATGTAACTTTTTTATATTTGTGTATTGATGTGAAATTTTTCTTTTTTTGTGTGGATAATATTATTTAAAAGTAACTTTTAGATGGAAAAAAACAAAGATTTGTTTACAACGTTATACCCTTACATTTACGAGCGGGTTATAAGAAATGGGCTAAAAGAACACAGAGACTGTATTTGTTCATTAAAACCCTTTTTACACGGAGATCGCAGCAAAGGGCCGCTGCGAAGGCCCTTCTTTACGCCTCCTCTGCATTTAACAACAGAACAAAACAACAGCGACATCATGTCGCTCCAGTGTGTGATTTTAGACAGCATGCCAGTATCGTGGAAACAAAATAGGCAAGATATCAACTCAACAGTGTCAGTCGCTAGTGTGACATATAACTATAGACTGTATATAAAGATGGACGACACATCCACACTTACCCCCGCCAAGCTTAAGTGAAGCTATAGTACCCCAAATACGGCCGCTGCCATCTTGCGCTGGTGACGTCATTCAGAGCCAGAGTCTGCGCAGTAGCCGTATCCGTTGTGGGGGAATTCCCCGTCAAAACACCTGTTACACCAATCGCGAGTAGGCCCACTAAATGTGAGCGTATGGATTGGCTGTCTGAGCCAAGAAAAATGGCGTTTTTGCAGAAGAGATAACTCGTTAAAACCGCACTTACCATAAAAACTTGAACAAACATCAGGGTGATGGGAACTAACTTCAGTGACAGAAACAAGATTTGGGAAAATTGTATTTTGCGTATACTTTGAGTTTTTAGTTTGGCCCATTCACTAACATAGAGGGGCGGGCTTTATGACCTATACTGCAGACAGACACCAGGGGGCGATCCAGATTGAAAAACTACACTTTCGGGGAGCTGTCATGTCGTCCATCTTTATATTCAGGCTGTGCAGATAACATACACGTCGGCAGTGCTTTTTTTCAACAATAACAATGGAAACAACCATATACTGTCCTTGTTTTATGTTTGCTGATCTCGTCGTCTGCTCGAAGCTCCCGAATCTCCTTGTTTTCCGATTTTATGGACATTTATGACTGCTGTAGCTACTAGCTGCTTTTTAAATCTCCTGTGGAGG
>NW_024704299.1:0-4443 GCF_008729295.1 Plectropomus leopardus | reverse complement strand
TGTGTGTGTGTGTGTGTGTGTGTGTGTGTGTGTGTTTGTGTTTGTCTGTGTGCGCAAACACATTACTTCTGCAATACGAAAAAGTGAGTTTGAGTGTGTTTCCGTTTGTTTGGCGCCATGTGTGTGTGTGCGTGTGTGTGTATGTGTGTGTATGTGTGTGTGTGTGTGTGTGTGTGTGTGTGTGTATGTGTGGTGTTGATGAATTGAGTCATTTAGTAGAGTGTGTGCTGATTAATCCAGGCAGAGTGTTAATACAGGAGATGGGAACAGATTAAATGGCGTACATTAACAAATATTGCCACCCCTTTAAACACACACCCTGAATATGTGTGTGTGTGTGTGTGTGTGTGTGTCTCAGTGTTTATCTGTTTGAATATATATCTATAGTTATATAAACTGGTGGAGCGCCTGTTCAGCTATGGATTTATTCTGATGTTTATGATGTAAAAATATTGATTTATGTCACTTTTCTTTCTCTCTGTTCCCAAAATAACTTACAAAACGTCACAAACTACATAAATATTGTGTAACTCAACAGTTTACTACTTAATTGCTGTGTACTTCTACCTCAGAGGAAAACATTGTACTGCTACACTGAGGGCCCGAAAACACTAAATCCAGATATAAGACTCAAACTCTATTCAAACATAACTTCAGCATCCTACATGAGGCGTTCAAGAACTATTTTTTAAGCACCTTTTTTTGGCTTGAAGGGAGGGTTTTTTTTAACTGGGCATTTTTTCTTTAAAAAAAAGGCTTTCCCGTTTCAATTATGTCATGATTTTTTTTCCAATTATGGGCTTTTTTTTAAAAGCTTTTGGCAATTAAAAATGTTCTTTTTGTCTTTAAATATTTTTGGTAATTTTTTCAATTTTGGCCATTTTTCCTTTTTTTAATGAAAATGTTTACTAAATCAATATTAATTTCTGTATCTACAATTTCCGGTTATGATACATGTTGTAATTTTGGTGACTGTTAGAGAAAACATGCCTTTTAAAACTTTCAAAACTGTTTTTTTAAATAATTAAAATCACTTCCAATTGTTCCATTTTCTCTAAAAATTGCCCCAAAACGTAAAGAAATAAAACACCAAAAAAAGAAAGAAAACACCTTTTTAAAATGAAAATACAATCAATCTCATTTTCTAAAAAAAAAAGGAGTAAAAAATTCTATAAAATTGTCCAAAAAATATAAAGAAAAAGTCGCCAAAAATAAGAAGGAAAAAAAAACAAATTTCTTTAAAAAAAAAACATACCTTCCAAACCAATTTTTAAAAAAAAAGTTTTATCACCAAAATGTTTAAGTTTTTCAGTCTTAATCACACCAAATTTGACACTACAATGCATCTGCTAAGCGTGAAGTAAATAGGATGATTCTGGAAATATGTGAAGGACACAGGCACGCATGCATGCACACACACACACATACACACATACACACACACACACACACACACACACACACACACACACACACACACACATACACACACACACACACTCACTGTTAGCCAGTAGCTGTTGTTGTTGCTGCTGCAGTTGTTGCTGATTGACAGCTCCGATGGCCGACCCCCTCCCCCACCTCCTCCACCTGCTGCACCTCCTCCTCCTCCTCCTACTGATGCTCCTCCGCCTCCGCCACCAACTCCTCCTCCTCCTCCTGGTCCTCCACCATGAGCTCCAGCAGGGGGGCTGGTCAGACGCTCCTTATCCCAGGAACACTCACTCCCTCCTGGGAAGAGACACGGATGATATTCACAGGGTTCATATACATTTTTACCATTTCCAGGACTTTTCCTGGACTTTTTGGCAAATTTTCAAGACCATATATGTATATTTCTATATAAAACAATTAAAAAATGTTTGTGATTTTTTTTTTAGAATGTTTGGTGATTTTAATTTTTCTTCAAATTTTTTAATTTTAAATTTGTAAGTTTTAAAGAAAAAATGTTTTTTTTCTTTTTTCTTCCAAATTTTTTTAAAAGATTTTTTTTTTAAAGAAAACATGTCTTCCAAAGCCACATTTGCAGACATTTATTTTTTATTTTTTGGTACATTAAATATTTTTTTAAAATTTGGCTTTTTGCATGTATGAGCTCAAACATAATATTTATTCATTTCATTTCTGTATCTGATGTGTCCTCTTTTAGCAGGAAACAATTTTTTGTATGTTTGTGTAAAATTAAAAATCTGCGTCTTATAGATAAAAAGATTTGTGAATCAAAGTATTTCTGGGTCAAAACTGCAGTAAATAAAAATTCTCACAAACTGTTTAATGACATTCAATCAATTACATTGTAATGTGAACATTTGTTAATTATTTATAAATGCATTATATTATTAAAGCGGCCTCGCTGTGGAGGATAATAATGATTATTTTGGTAAATATTATAAAACCAGTTTATTTTCTCCAGCATGAAATTTACTGTAAAAAGATCCAAACCATCATTTTCTCTCCGCACATTCATTCCTGCACTCTCTCTCTCACTCTCTCTGCTCCCTCGTTCCCTCTCTCATCCATCTTCATCTCCCTCCATTAGTTTGAATTAGCAACCGTCTCTCTCTATTATTGCCTACTGAACTCCCTGCGCTCTGTGTGTGTGTGTGTGTGTGTGTGTGTGTGTGTGTGTGTGTGTGTGTGTGTGTGTGTGTGCGTGTGTGTGTGTGTGGATGACAGCTGGGCCTCATCCCCTCTGCCATTTACACCAGGGAAGAAAAGAAGTATAAACAGATGGGCAGATGTTCTCTCTCTCTCTCTTTTAAACACTCAGTTTTTCCTCGTCCTCTCCTCCTCTGCCTCTTTTTTATTCTCTCCTCCATCACTTTCTTTCCCTTTTTTTTCTTTTTCACTCATTTTGGATAATTCTCCATTGTCTTCCATCTCTTCATCCACCTCCCTCAGTCTTTTGTCTTTCATGTAAATTGTAATTCAATTTTTTTGAGCACAAGAAAATGTTTGTTTCTCTCCTCTCTTGGTAGCGGTGTAAAGTGAATTTTTTTGATCGAGTTTTGTATTTAACCCCTTAAAAACCTCAGCAAATTGGTTTGACGTCTTTCAGAAAAATGGGGGCAAATTCAACGACTGACTTAGAAAGAAAATGTCACACAAATCGCAAGAAATCAGCCAAAGGTGACAAAGAAAATGACTTCAAAATTAATCATAAACTAGTCTGATTATATTGTTTCCTTTTTTTATGAGTACATGTATGCAGCCAGACCTTTTTTCAAATTATTATTATTATTGTTGTTGTTGTTGTTGTTTACATTATTTTGTTTGTTTTGTTTTATTTTTGTTTGTTTGTTTCTTTTCTTAAGAATAACATATCATTTGTGTCCCTGTTGCCTGTATGACTAACTTTACAACGTATACTTCTACTTCTAATTCAATTCAATTCAATTCAATTCAATTTTATTTTATTTTTAAAAAAACAGTAAATGATGAAAGTATGCTGTGCTGTATAATGTACACCAATTTTTATTCCAATAAAAAATAAAAAATAAAATAAAATAAAAAAAACAGGGGGAGAAATTATTACAATATTTTCACAATAATACAGAAAAATGTCCAGAAAGCTATATTTATAATTATTAGAATTCTATGGGGTTTTTTTTTTTCAGGTCATTTTCTTGTTTGTTTGGGTTTTTTTTCTTTTTTCTTTTGCTTATTTTCAGGTAATTTCTTTTTTATTTATTTTTTTTATAGAGGTACTTCTACATGAGCATTTCTAGTTTCTTTACTTTTTACTCGGCTCTCATTCAGAGAAACATTGTACTTTTTCACCTCACCACAACACTGGAACAGCTTTTATTATCAGCTGCAACAACATCACAACAGCTGGTCTTGTTTGTGAGTCTGTGAGCTTGTTTTCCTTTTTTTTTTTTCGAAGAAATCAAGCCAATCTGCTCAGATTTTAAAGGGTTAAATGGTTGTGACAGGCATCTGAAAACAGTGATATCGCTGTGTGTTTCAAAGGGTTAAACAAAACTACCAACAGTTACTACAAGTAACGCAACTTGGTAAACATTACACAAATTGCAAAAAAAATAGTAGATTCAAAAAGCAAGAGAAAATGTCTAGAGGGAAAAAGCAGAAAAAATGTATCATGATTAAATATTCGAAATAATTTTTCAAAATTATTCTGAATTTTTTAACCACTTTTTAAAATGTAATTTCTTTTTCATTTTTGAAACTAATTTTCCGCTAATTTTCTTTTACTTTTTAATATTTTTTTTAAACAAATAGAGCCAAATTTCTCAGATTTTAAAGGGTTAAATATTAGACAATTTAAAGTTGTTTAAAAGCAGCACTAGAAGAGTGATTATCTCTGTGTTTCACAGGGTTAAAATAATGAGCGGTTCATACAAGTACAGCAGAAACAACTAATCAATTAATCAATTAGTCAATTGACAGAAAATTAATTTTAATTTTTTTAAATCAATTTTT
>NW_024704298.1:0-1435 GCF_008729295.1 Plectropomus leopardus | reverse complement strand
TGCATAAAATAGCGTGCTGAGACACGCCATGGCAAAGAATGTTGCAAATAATGCCAAAAACACTGTAAAAAGTCATGTTGAAAAAAATGACCGAAAAAGCAAGGCTATAGTAAGGCAAAAATGTCAAAAAATGACATGTCCCAAAAATTGCTTAAAACAGCTTAAAATTCCATGAAATAGCATGCCAAGGCATGCCATGGCAAAGATTGTTGCAAAAAAAAGCCAAAAACACCATAAAAAGGCATGTTGAAAAAAATGAGCTAAAAAGCAAGGCTATAGTAAGGCAAAAATGTCAAAAAATGACATGTTCCAAAAACAGCTTAAAACAGCTTAAAACTGCATAAAATAGCATGCCAAGGCATGCCATGGCAAAGATTGTTGCAAAAAAAGCAAATAACACCATAAAAAGGCGTGTTGAAAAAAAATGACCCAAAAAGCAAGGCTATACTAAGGCAAAAATGTCAAAAAATGACATGTCCCAAAAATAGTTTAAAACAGCTTAAAACTGCATAAAATAGCCTTCTGAGACATGCCATGGCAAAGAATGTTGCAAAAAATGCCAAAAACACTATGAAAAGTCATGTTGAAAAAATTACCCAACAAGCAAGGCTATAGTAAGGCAAAAATGTCAAAAAATGACATGTCCCAAAAATAGTTTAAAACCGCTTAAAACTGCATAAAATAGCGTGCCAAGACACGCCATGGCAAAGAATGTTGCAAAAAAGCCAAAAACACCATAAAAAGGCATGTTGAAAAAAATGACCCAAAAAGCAAAGCTATAGTAAGGCAAAAATGTCAAAAATGACATGTCCCAAAAATTGCTTAAAACAGCTTAAAACTGCATAAAATAGCGTGCTGAGACACGCCATGGCAAAAAATGTTGCAAAAAATGCCAAAAACACCATAAAAAGGCATGTTGAAAGAAAATGACCCAAAAAGCAAGGCTATAGTAAGGCAAAAATGTCAAAAAATGACATGTCCCAAAAACAGTTTAAAACAGCTTAAAACTGCATAAAATAGCGTGCTGAGACACGCCATAGCAAAGATTGTTGCAAAAAATGCCAAAAACACCATAAAAAGGCATGTTGAAAAAAATGACCCAAAAAGCAAGGCTATAGTAAGGCAAAAATGTCAAAAAATGACATGTCCCAAAAACGGCTTAAAACAGCTTAAAACTGCAATAAAATAGCATGCCAAGGTATGCCATGGTAAAGATTGTTGCAAAAAAAGCCAAAAACACCATAAAAAGGCATGTTGAAAAAAATAACCCAAAGAATGCCAAAAACACCATAAAAAGGCATGTTGAAAAAAAATGACCCAAAAAGCAAGGCTATAGTAAGGCAAAAATGTCAAAATATGACATGTCCCAAAAATACTTTAAAACAGCTTAAAACTGCATAAAATAGCGTGCCGAGACACGCCATGGCAAAGAATG
>NW_024704297.1:0-2139 GCF_008729295.1 Plectropomus leopardus | reverse complement strand
ATGAGAGTACCAGGAGGAAATCAACAATCTTGCACAGTGGTGCACAGACAACAACCTACTGCTCAATGTCAGCAAAACCAAGGAGCTGATTGTTGATTTTAGAAAGAAAATTTAGGAAACTTAGGAAGGCTGAATTCCATAGCAAGATCCTGGCTAACTTCTACAGAGGAGTAGTAGAAAGCATTCTGACTGGAAACATCATCAACTGGCATGATTTGTGCACAGCCCAGGACAGGAAGGCTCCACAGCAGGTGATTTAAACTGCCCAAAACATCACTGGTTCCCATCTACAGAGCATCAGTGACCTCGGTGAAGTGAGGTGTCTGCACAGAGCCCAAAGGATACTGAAAGACAGCAGCCACCCCAGCCACAGTCTGTTAACCCTGCTGACATCTAGAAAAGATACAGAAGTATCCACTGCAGAACCACCAGACTACAGAGCAGCTTCTTTCTCAGGCTATAAGACTCCTCAACTCCTCCTTTGATGCCAAAAGATGTAGCAGGGTTTAGGATCACCTTAAATTTAATTTCTTTTTTAAGAAAAATGACAATAAAGTTACCTTGTACCTTCACCTCAAATGACTACTGACAAGAGATCAGCTTTAAAAGGATACCTTGGAGTTTTTGAAGTGGGGCTGTATGGGGTATTTATCCATAACCTGTGTGTTCCTTAGAGTGAATGTCAGTCAGCACACCTTCAGTAAGGAGAAGCAGGCTGGAGTCTGACATGGAAGTGCAGCATTGTACTGCTGTGAATGGCACTCAGCACCAAAACGTCTTTTAGCAACATTAAAAAAGTCCCACCTAAAAAGATCAATTTCAGTTTAAATGTAAACTTCACTGAGAGTTTTTTCACAGCTTTAACTTCATGTCAGACTGCCCGTTTTGACAGGGGAGCCCACAACGGCTTCAGTTCCCCCATCCACAGGGTTCCCACATATTTTCATAGACAAAATTTAAAAACTTTTCAATTACTTTTTAAGGACCTTTGATAATCCACAAAGAAGATTACTGTTACAATTTCATTACACGCAGCAATAACTTTCCCAGAACTTCCAATAATTTATCTAATTCCATGACTTTTCAAGGCCTGGAAATGTGATTGTGAAATTCCATGACTTTCACAGGTTTTACATGACTGTGGAAGCCCTGCATTTATGCTCTTGTCAAAGCCACCAGACTCCATAGAGAAAAACTGGGGGTATTCCAGAAAAGAAGTTCTACAAACTATGAGTCTAACCCTGAACTCTGGGTTGATTTACATCGAGATGGGAAACTCTGAGTATTCGGTTCCAGAACAGCTGATCTGAATTAGTTTAATCAACTCTGAGTATGTTCAACTTGAGTTCAGCGCGTGCATGACCTCAATAAAAAGCCATTGCCAATGGCGCCCTGATACCTCGATTCACCATGGCAACCGCTGAGAAAAAGAAACCAAGCTGCTTTACTTCATTGGAACTAGAGGTCCTCATGCTGCCTATGGCAAATATAAGCCCATATTAAGAGAGAAAACTGTTGCAGCAGCTAAGGAGAGAAAAGCGGCATGGTAGAAAATTGCTGCTCGTGTCAATACGTAAGTTTGAATGCACATGTCCATTGACTTAACATTAACCGCGCTTTATCAAAATTGTGGCATTCATCTGAAAAAGTGATGGATCGAATAAATTTTGATTTCCATTTAAGTGCACTCCCACAGGGGGAAATGCACATGGAAGCAACTGAAAATTAAAATATAAAAACATCATTCATAAAGGTATGGCATATTTTGCTAAGCCAAGATTGTAGGCCGACCTCACTTTGGTTTTACTCATATTTGATGTTAAACAAAGTAAATATTCATTCAATGGCTATTTCAACATGTAGTCATTTAAACCCCCAACAGAATGCTGTTTTATATGTCCTCTCTCCTAATATCTCACTAAGTAAATTAACATTTGATATACTGATGTAAAGCAGACACTGTGAACATAATAGTTACTTTCTTCATGGGACTAAGAATTATATGATGATTGTGTATTTGATTATGGTGCATATGTGGGGATGGTATTTTTATTTAGCTAACTGATATCTGATTACTGATTTTGTTTTATTACTTTTATTTCATGTTGGTATGTTAGCTTGTTGGATGCTTTTTAAATT
>NW_024704296.1:0-3671 GCF_008729295.1 Plectropomus leopardus | reverse complement strand
GTAAAAATTCAGAATATCCGGTAACTTGGGCAGGTTACCTAAAAACCCTTAAACCTTTAATATTCAGGGCAGAATCAGAGTATTACAGTATATGAGGTTGTTTAGAAACAAGAGTCAGTCAGTCATTTTCTGTAACCGTAAGGGTCGCGGGGGGCTGGAGCCAATCCCAGCTGTCATCGGGCGGAAGGCGGGTACACCCTACACTATCGCAGGGCCAACACATATAGACAGACAACCATACACACTCACAGTCACACCTAAGGGCAATTTAGAAACAACACCCCGCCCATGGACTGAACCCCGTTCCAACCGGGTTTTGACCCGCTAGGGACCCTCTTGCTGTGAGGCAACAGTGCTAACCACGACGCCACCGTGCCGCCACATGTTTTTCAATATCATTATAAATACAGGTGCTCCTTTTTCTATTAACCACATTGTAACACATTGAAGTACGCACCACCAGAGCTCATTCTGAGGTCTCGACTGGTGGAACAGGCAGCTAAGCTGAAAGACACAACGACACCTAGTGTTCGAGGGAGAAGATACAGGACTGTAAACAGCCAGCTGCCAGCAGGCAGAAAGAGACTGTGGGGAATAACAGCATGTTTTCTTACATCTAACTTTATGAATTAAGAATTCATTTTTACCAAACTGGAGCTGGTGATCGTTGGAACAGTGGCCTTACTAACTAGATTACTAACAAGAGTAACCCAGATCATTTGGATGAGTTTTATTTTGTTTCTGTCAAGTTTGAGCGCTGCACACTTATAACGTCATATACCATATACCACGAAATTTCAGGAAGGTATGAAATATTACATACCATCCCAGCCAATACACATGTGAGTTTAGAAGCTGGTTGAGGTTAGTGTCCATGTGTGTATTTGTGTGTGTGGTATAATCATACAATAATCAAACAGGTCATTAGTACATGCTGAGTAATGCTCATATACTTACATATTCCTTGACATTTTTGGTCTTGACAGCTTTGTAAGAGTAGTATGCAGGATACAGAGTCCCAAAAAACAGCCTGCAGGGAGAGAGGACACATCTCATCAGCTCATCATTTCTATCACAATCATATTTTAAATAACCTCAATTATCCAGCATATATAATACTTCTTGCAACCTTGCAGTCCTGAAAACACAGACACACTGCTGAAATGCTGTCAATGTTGTGACAACACTGACATTCCTGGATGAATGTGGGAGAGTTCTCACTTTGATGTGTCTTTGTTTTCCCACTTCACAAGCAATTAAATATGTTTTGCAGGCAGCCACAGACACGCCATTTGAATATATAATTATGTGATGGATCTATGAGGTCCGTTAGCATGAAAAGTAGAAAATGTGTTGGTGGTTTTACAAATACCGATGAATACAACCGCTCTGTTTTCATTAAAAGTACAGTTTGAAGACTTAGTTTATCTCTGCCTTTACTATTTAGTTTAACCACACAGTCCTCACTCACTTGTGAAGGGGATTTTACACTCACACCAAAATGGCAGACAGCATAATCCAAAGTGTGCTGAGGCTTACATACAGCATTGTGTTTTTCCAGTTAAAAGTCCTCATGTGTTCCTGCAGAACAATCTAGGGATTTATATCCTGCGATGATGGGGTGTTGGGTTCTGACCCAGAGTCTGAAAACCACTGGAACACAAGACAATGACTCAATGTTTCCCCTGCAATCTTGTGCAGTGGCAGCGGTTAGGGGTAATGTGGGCTTTGGTTCCATGTCTGCTCCAGTGCAGGTTTCAACACTGCCTCAACTACAGCACTCTTCTTAAGTTCCTCTGAGCTCAAATACACATTATTTGTTATGTAAAAATGACATATTCGTTGTTTTTTTTTGTTTTGTTTTATTTGGGTGTAGTAAGACACAAACAGCTTATTAATAACTGCTCAATTCCATGAACATTTCACAATACTGTTTCAGTTTTTACCTGCCCCTTAGGTAGCATTTACTGCTATAATTGTGTCTGTTTATTTTGTTTATTTTTGCAAACACAATTTTATACACTTTCATTTTCAGTATTTACATATGATCTGGAATGGCAGTGGTCCCTAACTGGTGGGTCGCGGTCCAAAAGTGGGTCAGGGGTCCATTCTGAATGGACCACAACTGACTTGGGAACATGTCAAGTTGTGAAACATATACTTCATTTTTAAGTAACAGTGAATTTCTTGCACAGAACTTTTATTTTGAAAAGCCATTTGTGTTTATTCATGCAATATGTTTTATTTCTTTGTGTTCTATGCCAACATGGTGTTTACATTTTGTGAAATAAAATTGAATATGTGGTAGTTTTTCTAATGTGTGGACCTTGAACTAATGAGAAATCTGGAACCCGTGGCTGGACCAGTTGAAAACCCCAAGGAGACCAGTGATGCAGAAGATCCTTGTAGTTTCACACCCGAGAAGAACATTTCTGGCTTCATGCACCACTGAACTTTCATAGGAACAGGGTTCCCACACATTTTCATGGACAAAATTCCAAAACTTTTCTATGACTTTCAAGGACCCACAATATATTTTTTTTTCCTTTACCCATTTACCCAGCTTTTTTTACATTCAAACTTTTTTCAAACATAATTTAAGCTAAGTGGCATACATGAAGTAAGGAAGGAAGTAAGAAACATACATGATGGTAATCAAAATATCACACATATTATGTTACTGTGAAAGCTATAGTATTTAAGTTTGCCATTATGTTACATTATGTGGAAGGTTATCCACAAAAGATTAATGTAATAATTTAAGGACACACAACAATATTCCATGACTTTGCCCAAGTGTTTAATGATTTTTACTAATTCTATGTCTTTTCCTGTCCTGGAAAACAGTATGATAAAATTCCATAACTTTTTCAGGTTTTTTCATGACCGTGGGAACCATGTAGGAGTGAACAGGGCCCCGCCTCCAGCTCTGTATCCAGTTCTTTTTATACATCCATGGTAATGCTGTTCTAAAAACTGCTAAGTTAGCTGGTCAGCAGGACACATACATGACTCACACGGGTGGAGTTCCAGCAAGACAAAAGTTGTGCATGCCATTTGTAAAGACTCATGATAAGAGGTGCACAACCTCTCAGGGACTACTACAACAATATTTTACCCTGGGAGGCGTTAAGATCTTGTATGTGTCTTGGAGAAATTACTGCTTTATACCTTTGCAACAGCTGGCAAAAATGTGTTTTGAGCAATCAGATATCAATGCATCTTGAATGCTTCTAAACTCAACTATCTGATCTGCCCACAGCACATGAAGTGCCAGAGTCAGTAGCCAAGTTTCCATTACAGATTCGCACGAAACTTAATACAAAATATAATAATACACAACTGCGTGATGATAACATTCCAAGAAGCATGGCAATGGATGCTTAAAACATGAGCAGCTTTATTTCTATTGCAGCCACTAGGGCTGGGTATTGTCAAGAGTCTCACAATTCAATTCAATTTCGACTCTTTGGGTCACGATTCCATTCGATTCAATATTGATCCAGTTGCTTCGATATCGATTTAGTTATGTGTTGATGTCAGAAATACCCAGATAATTCATTCGAATACCTTCTGATATGTGTTCAATAAAGCATGAATTATCTTTATTGATTTAGAACAAACTGACACCAAAACTTATTTTACCATTACATTATTCTTTATTAAATAAA
>NW_024704295.1:0-1649 GCF_008729295.1 Plectropomus leopardus | reverse complement strand
CACCTTGGCTGGTTATTAAAAGAGGACATTTCAGACACTGGTTGTCACTATTAAGCCATGATTTATGTGACTTTTTGGGACTTCACAGACACTCAACACAGCTACGTAAAAGCCCCACCTCCTACTGGTGTTTTAGCGGTTTAATTGCAGACACATCATCACACAAGTAGCAATGCTATTCTGTATGTTTAATATGCTGCTGGTTACTTAAATTTCCCTCGTGATCAATAAAGTACCTATCTATCTATCTATCTATCTAGTGTAGTGTATACTTATGTAGACTACAGCGTAGACTTCCCCGAGCCTCCACACAACAATAATATTTATATTTAAGAGCTGAGACTAAAGATTGTAGTGTTAACTGACATCTTTAGACTTTTTGTCATTGAGTCTGAGATAAAAATAAAACCTCAAAAACTAACAGATTAACTTATTTTAAAGTAGATCTTGATGTAAATTTTATGTCAATGCCACATTTCCTTCAAGTCTCCAAACGAATTGAACATGAACTTAAGTGCAGTTCGGCGAAGGAAAAGTTAAGCGCTTTGTATGTCTTGCTGAAAAGTTCAACACCCATCAAGCACCACTTACTGTGCTATTGATGCTGGCCAGCAGTTTGCCATTGAACTCCACCATAGAATAGACAGCTCCTTTCACCTCCTTCTCAGCCACGGTTTGCAGCTTACCTGCATAAAGAGCACAATGTCTGTCAGTCAGACTGAAGTTAACATTGAAAGTGTTACACGCTCAATGCCAACCTAAATTAGCACCTACAAGATCTTAGTGAAGCGGAGGATACAAACGGCTCGACAACTCTGAGAGAGATATGTGGGAAAGAGTGAAAAAGAGAGGGCGAGGCGTTCAGAATAAGGACGACGCTAGAATGAAAAGCTAAAAGGAGGATAAATGAAAGGCGAGCGATGCACCTTGAGAGGGACAGCGGATGAAAGAAAATGAGGGGGAATCAGTGGTGGTGAGAGCAGAGAAGTCTGATAAGAAGAGATAAGAAAATGATTAAGTGAGGAGGGAAACAGGACAAAGTGTCCGTGAGTAGAAAAACAGGACAGAGGGCGGGGAGGAGAAAATTAAACCGGGTGAAGGATAAAGAGAGCGAAACGGATGAGGACACAAACAGGATAAGGTTGACAAACAAGACAAGAAAAGTGGGTTTGTGTTTGTTTTTTGGAAACAGAGAAAGCGATAGAAGAGCCACTGACCGTCAGTGTAGTGGAAGACAATGATGCGTCCCTGCTTGGGTTCGGCCTCCTCTGGGTACACCATGGCGGTGCCGACGATAAAATACACTGATGGGTCTTTTCCCAGACGACATGACACCATGCTGAGGGCGTACTCACTGGGGAGGAACTGATGGGCATGGAGGACTGAAGGAGAAAGACACACAAATGGCTTAAGAAACTGAGAGCGAGAGCAGCAGAATACACCAGCCAGAGCATAAAACCACTGACAGGTGAAGTGAAAGCCAATAATCATCTCGTTAAAATGCAATATTTTGCTGGCATACCTTTGGTCCTGGGATTCATGCAGATACCACCTCACCCATACCGCCCACCCAAACACTGATACAAACAAAGTACACCCCCCAACAGCAAGACAAAAAAACGCTCAGAAATGGCTCAAAGATATAATAT
>NW_024704294.1:0-2715 GCF_008729295.1 Plectropomus leopardus | reverse complement strand
GTTCATACACACTTTGCTGCTTTTGTGTGAATGTGCACAACAATCACTTCATTGATTAAAAAAATACACAAAATAAACATTTGTTATTCACCATTTAAAAGCTGTCTTGTGTTTTAACAAGCATGTGATTAAATAATTAACAGAAAATAGTCAAAAAGAATTGCTTGGTATTTTGAAAATCACGCAGAGGCAATGCAATTACATTAAGGAATATACCCTTTTAATGATGCAATCATCTCATAACACATGGCTCCCTTCTGCATAATACTACATTAGTCGCTGTGTATAATAAAAGTATTGGTATTGATAATGATGTAATAGTTTTCCTCGATTAAAAATCTCAAACCATGCAGATAAATCACGTGATGTTGTTTCGTGTTACAAGCACGATCAAAACAAGCATGCATCATCAAGTAAATGCAACAAAGTTTAGTTAATTTAACAGAAGCTGGATTACGTTTTGCCACACATGCCATCCATATTGGGTTTAGTTGGGAAAAAAAATTAAAAAGATTCACATGATTAGCTTTAAGCATTTGGTAATTGTCAGTGTCCAGAGGAGATAATTAAATCCATGACTGTCTGCGGCTGTGATGAAAAGCAGATCTTTTTCACGACCCTTCAGGTGTGCCTCATTGTGTTTTATTGCACGGGAAAAAAGTTTTTGTGTGATCCTCAGGAGTAACTTTAATTTCTCGATGATGAGCCCCTGCTGCACTGATGTGAAAAAGAGACTGGAAATTTAACCGCTCAGCGTCTGCTCCTCCTCCCTCTAGGCCAAAAGTGTTATCTCCTATTCATTATATGGCTTGTCATCATATGAATTGCCAAGCCAGAGAGCCACTTCACATAATACGAATCAGTTTGCAAAACTTGAGCCACAGTATCAATAAACTTCAGCCAAAGTCGCCCGACCAGAGCTGCTCTCCTAACAATATGTGATTAGGTAACGGAAAAGGGATTTACTATAGGGATTGGCTATGATGTATAGCAGGAGGGATAATGCTTATTGGTTGTGGCCACTGTGAGGAAAGGGCCCAATCTCCCTCTGCTGAGGAGTGTCACATGGAATTTGTTTCCATTTGTGCAAGGCAGCAAATCAGTCAATTTCATCTCTGTTTCCCTTTTCTCTTCTATGCATCCCAATGAGCTTAACACGATATTAAAATATGGCACAGAGCTGATGAGAAAAAATGAGCATAATGCCCATCGGAGCTGCTGTGTCGACTGTCTGTCCCTGTTCCCTGCATCCACAGACGAGCTGCATCGATACTGACTGCTGAAGTTATAGTAAAAGCAAAAACATATTAACAATATGATACATTATCACTCCAACACACACACACACACGTGGACATACAAAGCAAAACAGATACATTTAATATGCTTGTCTGAAAGGTCAAGTGTTCAAAGGAAATTGCCTCGTCCAACTTATTGGACAATGTAATGAGATGGAATTGTTTATGCATCCACTAAACACTTGTCACAATTGATGCTTTTCCTCTGGTTATTCGGACGCAATACAGAAAATGAGTAATCACTTCAGGCTCCCTTAATATGCTCCTGGTCACTACATTTTTTGATTTTGGCTGTGACAGCAATCTCTTTAAAGCCTGCATGCACACTTTGTGTTTGGAGCCCGGCAGTGTAATTGGTCACAGTCACAGACATGTTGCAGGTGTGCAGATAATTCTCATAGGTCATGCCAGAGTTTAGCTTCCCTCGTTGCTATGCCACCTCGCGTGGTAACCAGGGAGCTTGTTAACAAGCCAAAATACAGGAGGTGGACAAAATAGCAGAAACGCGCTCAATATTATACAATCCAATACAATAGCTCTGCAATATCCAGTCTTTGTGAAGCATCTAATGTGTCACAGAGGCTCTATAAAGAAGGCAAACATATACTGTTGAGGCGAGTGTAGTATTGTTGCATCAGGATGTATTATATTGTATAGAAACTGTCCTTGCCAGAATAAGACTGTCATTTCTTCAAAAAAGATATAAAAGATCATGTTTTCATCAGAAGTAAAGTTAGAAAAAGGTGGGTGATTTTCTTACAGGCAGCACACGTGTACTATGTGTCCAAACATCTGAACAAACCGTTTTTATTTAAAACCTGCATGTCTTAATGTGCGTCATTGCAGGTAGATACTTGAAAGTTTGATGATACATTTACATAAGTATTAATTTTTTATCACAATTCATCCCTGAACGAGAACTAAGCAATGGAAGTCTTCGACTACTTCAATCTGTATGATGCTTATAGTGACTGTCTGCAAAGTGGTGTGTGTGCATGCGTGTGTTTGTGTGTGGGTACGAATTTCGAGTGAAGGTCAGTGATGGCTGGTTGGGCATATAAAAAATCCTACTTTGCCACTGGAGACCACTGTTTACATCTCATCTCCCCTCAACAGTTTTAGTTGCCTTAACCTGGCCTAACCTTAAAGGGAAAGTGCAGTCTGTCTTGAAGAGCACTACTGCATATGTGAATTAAGTTTCATAAAGCCTTTGGTGTCTCCAGAGGGAGCTGTGGGAAGTCTGTGATGTCACTTGAGGTTGTTTGGTAAGAAAGAGGTGAGTGTAATAAAATTTGGTGCCTTGTAATATTGCCCCATGTATTATTACACAGCTCATTTAAGTAAATACTACGTTCAATACCGTTCAGTAACTGTTACTAGTGCTCCACGCTGCTCACTGATAACCGGTTGTTTGAGT
>NW_024704293.1:0-1080 GCF_008729295.1 Plectropomus leopardus | reverse complement strand
ATTTATTCAGGAAGGCAGCTGCTGCTCTTCTCAGTTCTGCATACTGGCACTTACTCCTTCAGTGGTATGGAGGACAAAATATATGAAAGTCAGCTAATGATTATTTCCTTGCAAAATATTCCAACACTGAAGACATCGAGCCAAACGTGGATTTGTGACTAACCTGACCTACATTTCCACGCCTGTGTCCTGCGCTCGAGGACTCGCCCATCGAATTCTAGTGCGGCAGCTGAAACTGCAGCGGTCTCTGTGCAGCGGAGCTAATAGCCAGCTAGACTAAAGCCACCGGTATGTAGCTTCATGTAGTGTCGCTGGCCTGGTTTCTGTGTTGGCCCTGGTTTTTGGGCTCTGGGACCTGACTGTGGGAGCTGTGGATGGCCCTGCCTGAACACAGCTATCATTAGAGACGGCCCAAAAGCAGAGCCTGGAAACTTTGGAGACTGGCCCGCCAAACCACACAGTTCTCCAGTAAAACAGAAGGACAGACTAAAGCAGTGATACTCAACGTGTGGCCCGCGGGCCAAATCTGGCCCCCAATAGGGCCTCCCCCCAACCAGTTTCTAATTCACAATAAAAGTAAAGTGATTCACACTGGGATTGTTTTTGTACTTTTAGTATAAATAAGGTGCCAGAGTGCATAAAACAGCATCGAAAAAGAGCTTGTTTATCAAAAACAGTGTCAGTGGACGATTTTCGCCTCCCCTGAGAGATGTCCCAGCTTAGACCCTAATCTCCTAAAATCCTAGCAGTGTCTCTAAAATCCCTACAAACGTCCTAAAATCCCAGAAATGGTACGAAATTCTGCTAATGCCCTGACATCCTATAAACATCCTGAAATCCTAGAAAAATCTTAAAATCCTAGAAAAGAAAACCCTTAAAATCCAAAAAATTTCTGAAAATCCTGAAGACGTTCTAAAACCCCTGAAATGTCCTAAAATGTGAGAAACAAACTCAAAAAAAGAAACATCCCAAAAGCCTTGAAACATCCTAAAATCAGAGAAATGTTGTCAAAACAGTTATGTTGTGAAATTCTAAAAATGTTTTAAAACCCTTGATGTGTCCTAAAATCCTAAAAATGGT
>NW_024704292.1:0-1511 GCF_008729295.1 Plectropomus leopardus | reverse complement strand
TTGATAAAGTCCCATGTGTATATTGACAGTGGAGGCGTGGCTCATAATAATGGCAGTAGAAGGTCGTGTCAAGCAGGATCACAGCATCAGTGTGACCAAGACCCACGACACAGGCGCAGCCTCAGACAGGACCACAGCAACGGCACAACCAAGACCACGATCAGGGCGAGCCGGGGGTTTAGTATTAGTGCAGCCACAGCGGGAGCGACCAAAGGCAGGATCACAGGATCACTATAAGCTTTATCAAAGAGGAAGGTCCTAAGTCTACTCTTAAGAGTGGAAACGGTAGAGCGTCAGTGGCTGAGTGGATAAAGCAGACGCCTCATGAATGAAGGCAGTGTCCTCGACCTCACCTCCTGCATGTCGTCCCCTCTGTCTCCCCCTTTCACGCTATTGATCTGTCCTATCTAATAAAGGCTAAAATGCCAAAAAATAATCTTTAAAAAAAAAGCGAAGTCTGCCTCCCTCACCTAAACTGGAAGATGTTTCCATAGGAGAGGAGCGTGGTAGCTGAAGGCTCTGGTTCCTGTCCTACTTTTGGAGACTCTGGGAACCACAAGTAACCCTGCATTTTCAGAGCGCAGTGATCTTGAGGGTTGGTCAGGAACTATGAGCTGCGACAGATAGGACGGAGCCTGAACATTTAGAGCTTTGTAAGTAAGGAGGAGGATTTTAAACTCAGTCCTGGATTTCACAGGGAGCCAGTGCAGAGAGGCTAAAACAGGAGAGATATGGTCCCTTTTCTTGGTTCCCGTTAAAACACGAGCAGCAGCGTTCTGCACCAGTTCGGTGTCATTGCTGCCGATGTGAATAATGATCTTACCAAATTTACATTTAGCCTTAGCCAGCAGCTTTAAATTTGATGTGGCCCGCTCTGGCCCAGGGATACATTTGACTACAGCCGCTGGTGTCTCTAACTTCATGTTTCACAAAACAGAGCGAAGACCAGGGTTGTGTCCTTGGCCGGTGTCTCGCTGAGCGGGGAGTACTTATTTGAAACGTGAAGGTGAGTGGCTGGTGAACCGTGGGTTCGGCCTGCCGTTATGCTACGCTCGGACAGTCGCCCGGCCTCCCGGCTGCACGGGAGTTGCCGGGGGACGGCTAGCAGAGGCTACGCTATGTCGGTCCACACCGGCCGCAGGGGGCTCGCTAACTACTGCAGCTACAGAGGGATTATCCACGGTGCAGATCGCTAAGCCCCGCCTCCAACGCAGCAAATAAACTACACTTGTTACAGGAAACACCATCACTGAAGGAGGCAGAGGAGTAACTAAAGATCCAGGAGAGGAGCAGAGAGAAGCCATCGCTGACCAGAGCTAAAGCTAAAGTAGCTAACGAGCTAACAGTGAGTGAGCGGCTGTGTGATTAAACAGGAAAAACCGCTGAGAGGAGACGACAGCGGAGAGTGTTTGTGTGAAACTTGAATGAGTTTAAATCACAGAGAAGTAAAAAGCAGCCGGACTAAGGTTAGAGGGTTAGCTGGGAATCGCTCGCAGGAGCAGCACAGAGAC
>NW_024704291.1:0-4292 GCF_008729295.1 Plectropomus leopardus | reverse complement strand
TGTTGCAGGGAAGGTTGCAATTGGGAATAACATTTATTATAGCCTCTGGTAGGGTCAAGATGAAAAAAAGAAAATCACACCCCAGCCACCCCCTCATCTGATGAATAAAGAGAGTTTGGGTAACACTGGCAGAGAAAGAGGGAGAGGCAGAGGACAAGTCACTCCACTGTGCTAGCAAATGTGTTTTAAGGTCTATAAAATCCTTTGAAAATGCTGTATGCAGGGTTCATATCATGGGAGAGCCAGGGGGAGCTTGCCCCCCCTTAAGAGTTTACCACTACCCCTTAAGCGAGCACATACCATGCGCGTATTCTCCACGGGGAACCGGGGATCACATCCAGATAGACGACTTCTTATCGCCGTTTTAATATTTTTCTGGAGGCAAGCTCTCTTCATGGGAAATCCCGTTGCATGCACCTCTTGCAAGTAACGCACCCTTCTGTGATCCATAGTGGTCACAGACGCGCTCCAAGGCCTCCAGTCTGCTGTTTTTCAAAGCGCTGTCAATGCTTGGATGTTCAGGTCAGTGAAGATGCTTCTGAGGTGTATTATGCTTTGTTTGTATGGGTCTTATCTTGAGGTCAGAGGTCTAGAGATGATTCCGTGTTGGAGCCAGATGAGTAGAATATTGATACGAGGCTTAAATGACATGGACTGCGGCCCCTTGGGGTTTTTTTTGTGATTGATCACAGTAGGTGAGGAATGTTTACTGATGAATTTGTAGGTGCTTGTACCTATATAAGAGACATGCATGAGCTGTGAGAGAGAGAGAGATTCACATTGGTACTGAATCCTCTCCCAGGCAGACCATGGTGCCTGGTGGATGCTGAACTTTGTTGTAATAAATGAATTCTTATGCAACCAAGTCGGTGTCAGCGGCGGTCTCTTCATCGTCTACACATCATTTCTACTTAAGGAAACAATGACACTTCACATGCTTAGAAGGGAATCCTTTTTTGATAGATTATTTATTTATTAACTCCGCCAAGTAGCTTACTCGGTGCACAAAATGGAGAAATTCTGCACATCTGGCTGCGTGAGCGTGATTCCACAGAACTCGCTGTCTAGTAAGCCTGAGTAAATTTTGTCTCTATGTCACTTGGTCCTTTCGTCAAGGCCTCTAATTGGACAGGAATGTGGTTTACAATCGGCCATAACGACGTATGGCCTTCAAAATTATCTGTCATTGTTAAAAAAAAATGTGTCAATTCAGTTAATGCGAACTATGACAATTGTCTGTTTTAGTGTACAGCCTTTAATAGTTGTTGTAAAATGTTGTTCTAATTTAACATACTTAATGATCCTCGTCTTTTAACCCTAGCCCCGTTAGCACCATGGACAGCTCCATCAGCACCATGCATTGGAGTGCATTGATTCTCTATTCTGTTTTTTGTCAATAAAGTAGGCTATTATTATCCCAAATTCATTTGTGACATGTACTTAATGTTCTTCTACACTAATTGGATTGTTTAAAATTTGCTGATTGTTTGCTGTAGTTTACTAATTCAGTTTAAATGACTATTTTCTACAATGCATTTTTTTTTATCTGTAATGATATAAAGATATTATGAAATGATTAAACCTCCAAAAACTTAATTTGAAAAAGTTATCTAGTCAAGTCCTACTTATTTAAAAAAAATAAAATAAATAAATAAATGAAAATGAACAACCTGCTTCAAGCAATGACAAATTTGGGCTTACGAGCAATGTTGCGGCAGAGGTCAAAATGACTTGAATGTTATTTTCAATTAGTAACCAGTTCTTTGCAGTTATTGTAAGGTTTCCCCCAAACAACTTTAATATTTATATATATATGGATATATATATAAAGTAACATAATTTTGGCTGCAGAAAAAAAGTTGTTGCGGGGCCGGTTAAATCTGTGACTTTGTTCTAAACCTGTTATACATGTCTGTCAATAGTTGTTGAAATCATGTGAAAAGACTGGCAGGGTGGAAAATGGATCTGTAGATCTGGGGCCGCATCTGTAAAAATTCTGAGAATCCTCTCAGAGAGCTCCTAATTTAGGCTTAAAATTCCTAGCAAGGAGTCTTAGCTTAGGAGCGATTCAGGAACATTCGCAGAGAACTTTGAGCAAGGAATGGACAGAAATTCTTATTTTAGTGAGGCGACGTGGGTGACCCTGTTCCTTTTAAAGGATGTGATTGGTTGATTACAAAAAATAAAATAAAAATACACTCAGTGATCATGGGCATAGAATGGACCATGAAATCAGTAGACCTAATTATAGAATCTAGTTTCTATGAAGACATTGTGTAATTATGAATAGTATTTTATATAACGATCATTTATGCTGAATACATAGTAAGCCATATCTTAAAAGTATCCTACAAAATGTTTGAAAACTCAGTCCCACATGTACATCAATCACATGCTGATGGTTCTTATAGTTATTTGCTCAAGTTTATTTACCATGGTGGTAACTTTTGTTCTTCATCTATTTGATATTAACAAGGGGAAAGTGGCTCAACTTTCATCAGTTTCTGTGATTGCTGACCAGCCTTTAAGAAGCAGAATTGGTTGGTATTAAAATCAACCATATACTAGTGTGCAGGAGAGAGAAAAAAAAACAGAAAACCAAACTAGACAGAGGAACAGCGTTTGCTTTTGGCTCAATTAGTTGATGAGCATGAGTCTATTTTTAAGAGGTAAATTTGGCCCTTGTGTCACAGTACAAAGCAAGCAAATGTCCATAACTGCACTTCTGTGAGCCTGCAAGGTGTGGACATCCAGGGGAAATTAAACAAATTGCATCACAATTGACACTTTGCAATTTAGCAATCACCCTGCTGATAGAGGATTGCTAAATACCTTAATGTTTTGATTACTTTCAGTTCTGGAGATATTGCCTTGTGGCGTTTGGTTGGAGAAATGGAGAGAAAACATATTTGTGGTGAGATCTACCACAAATATGATTCCCGCATGATCCACTCTGTAGCATTTATTTAACTCTCTTTCGTTTAGTTGTTGAAGAAAATTGTTCCTGCCCCTTGCTCCGTTGGCCATTTTCTCCTCCGCTTAAGCAACTCCTAAGCTTCTTGAAAGTCCTCTTCGCTGGTCTTAAGTTTTGAAGGATCACTTTTGTGACCATTTTTCCCTGAGCTATAGTATGGCGTTTTTCTCCATCCTTCGAAACGCTGAAAAAAGTCACTGAACAGCTTGTTCAGGCTGGTTATAGTATAGCCTGTTGAAAAAATGGTCTAAAAAGTCAATATTTTGAGCGTTTCAGGCCAAAGTTTAGTATGGAGAGAAACGCCATACTATAGCTCAGGGAAAAATGGTCAAAAAAGTGATCCTTCAAAATGCTGAAAAAAGTCACTGAACAGCATGTTGATGCTGTTTATAGTGTAATGTGTTGAAAAAAAGATCTCAAAAGTAAATTTTTTGAGTGTTTTAGGCCAAAGTTTAGTATGGAGAAAAACGCCATACCTCAGGGAAAAAAGGTCAAAAAAGTGATCTCTCCAAATACTGAAAAAAGTCAAAGAATTGCATGTTGAGGCTGTTTATAGTATAGCCTGTTAAAAAAACGGTCTGAAAAGTCAATATTTTAAGCATTTCAGGCCAAAGTTTAGTATGGAGAAAAACGCCGTACTATATAGCTCAGGGGAAAATGGTCAAAAAAGTCAACTTTCGAAACCCTGAAAAAAGTCACAGAACAGCATGTTCGGGCTGTTTATAATGTAATTTGTTGAAACAAAGGTCAAAAAAGTCAATATTTTGAGTGTTTTAGGCCAAAGTTTAGTATGGAGAAAAACGCCATACTATAGCTCAGGGAAAAATGGTCAAAAAAGTCATACTTCGAAACGCTGACAAAAGTCACTGAACAGCATGTTGATGCTGTTTATACCGTAGTCTGTTGAAAAAATCATCTAAAAAGTCAATATTTTGAGCGTTTCAGGCCAAAGTTTAGTATGGCGTAAAATGCCATGCTATAGCTCAGGGAAAAATGGTGAAAAAAGTCATAGAACAGCATGTTGAGGCTGTTTATAGTATAGCCTATTAAAAAAATGGTCTAAAAAGTCAATATTTTGAGCGTTTTAGGCCAAAGTTTAGTATGGAGTACAACACCATACTATAGCTCAGGGAAAAATGGTCAAAAAAGTGATCTCTCCAAATACTGAAAAAAAGTCAAAGAACTGCATGTTGAGGCTGTTTATAGTATAGCCTGTGCAAAAAAAATGGTCTAAAAAGTCAATATTTTGAGCATTTCAGGCCAAAGTTTTATACGAAGAAAAACGCCATACTATAGCTCAGGGAAAAATTCTCAAAAA
>NW_024704290.1:0-1426 GCF_008729295.1 Plectropomus leopardus | reverse complement strand
AGATTTGTGGATTTCACAATTTTGGATTTCCATGTTTATTTGGCTTTATTTATTATGGAGTCCCAAAGTTAAAATGAAGTCAGTCCCCGTAGACCACAATGTTAAAGTGCCCAACTTAACAGCAGATATAAACATGTTTGCAGCCTGGTACAAAAATCGTTTTTTGGTCTCTACAGCTTATTTCAGCAGAGGCTCATTTAAACCCCACATGATGGTGAGAGTCAAAATACAGTATAAATTAACTTATTTTTTACTCATTCTGACACAGTCAGCTCTCTCCTGATTACTTCACACTTTCTGGATGGCTTTTTTAGAATAATTTAAGTCACCTTCATTAGTCAGTGTCTGTGTTTTCACTTAGTTGGCTTATTATCCAGAAGGTTGTGTTTTTTTGGTTTTTGACTTTCAGTTTACTGTGTTTCTCCTCTCCTGTGTTCCCTTGTTTGTCCATCTGCACACCTGCCCTGCATCAGCCTCGTTAGTCCTTCCCTGCTGCTCAGTTTCTCTCAACCAATCAGCTCCCTGCATCTCCTTCTGCCTCATCACCTCATTCCCCTCATCTGAGCCCTTTTCTCCACCTGCACTTCACACCCTCATCAGTCTAGTTTGTATTTAGGTCCTGGTTTTCAGTTCAGTCTTTGTTGAATCCTTGTTTTGTTTGTGTGATTTTCCACAGAACAAAGAGTAATGTGTTTGAGTTCCAGCAGACTGCCATCTCCTGCATTTGGTTCCACCTGCTCTGAAGCTAATTAAAAGTTTTTGCTTAGTGAAAGCAATTCTAACGACTGACCACTTTTTAAGTCATTCTGTGGCTCACATTCTAAATGTTCGAGCATACTGACAAGCAGGTCTTATATCAAAAACCAGCTTGACATATCCCCAGTACATGTGGGATTTTATAACAATGAAATTAAATTTTAGACATAAATCTTCAAAACATTTTGTGCACATGGAGTATTAAAACATGTATCCACCAGCCCCACCATTCATGTCCATAGTTGCATCTTGTGGAGGCATAATGTTAATTTTTGTGGATGCATGTGACCAACACTTAAAAGGAACACAGGATACGCAGGGTAGCCATCATGTTGGTGCAAATGCACACACTATAGGAGCAAGTACACTCATGTCAAATGACTGCTGTCTTCAGTTTTGTGACTTTGCATCCTGACCCAATGAATTGTGCAATTAGGGATAGTGGTACAAATTTCCAGACTGCCAAATGTCAGAAGTACTGTAGCTGTATAAAGTGAGCGTGGGAAAAAGTTTAAAACTTGCCTTGAATACAAGTTTCAGGCACACTCTAATTAAAGCTTTGTTCATGGTGTTCACGGGATTTCAGACATAGTGAGGTGTGACATGAATACAATTTTAACAGGAAGTCTGCTTGAGATGCCAATAGAATTGCACAAATCATAACTAAAAT
>NW_024704289.1:0-1208 GCF_008729295.1 Plectropomus leopardus | reverse complement strand
ACACACACACACACACACACAGACTCACTGAAACACACAAATGAAAAACTTGTTAATGTGACTTATGAGGGCGTTTGTGTTAAATCTAAGCAGACTTCCATAATCCTTCATATTTCAATAATCAATATATCAGTACGGTCCTCGGCCTGAGACAGGTGGACACCCGCACACTCTACCTGCTGTGGTCCCCAGACAGGAGAAGACATGTCCTCGCAGTGTGGAGCCAGTCATGTCCCCATAATGTATGAAAGCATACAGTGTGTCTTCCCAGGTCCAGCTCAGACACCTTACTTAAACTGTCTCACCACACATCCTGTCTGTCACTGCCTGTCCTCTGGGGACTGTCTCCCTCTCTGTCTGTCCTCTGGTGTCCCTCGTCCCGCAGCGCTCGTCTCACACTCTTGTTTCTTCCTCTGTGTTTCCTGTTTCCTCTGACTCACTCTGTTGCTGGTTGCTTCAGTCTGCTGCCTGTTGCACAACCTGGATTAACGTGTGTGTGTGTGAGTGTGTGCGGTGTAATGTAGTGTATGTGTGTGTGTGTGAGTGCGTGCGGTGTAATGTAGTGTGTGAGTGTGTGTGTGTGTGTGTGTGTGTGTGTGTGTGTGCGGTGTAATGTAGTGTGTGAGTGTGTGCAGTGTAATGTAGTGTGTGTGTGGTGTGTGTGTGTGTGTATACATGTGCATGTTTGTGTGTGTGTGTCTGTGGTGTGTGTGTGTATACATGTGCATGTTTGTGTGTGTGTGTGTGTGTGTGTGTGTGTGTGTGTGTGTGTGAGTGCGTGTGGTGTAATGTAGTGTGTGTGCATGTGTATGTGTGCGTGTGTGTGTGTAGTGTGCAGTTCAGGTTCTGCAGGATTTTAACTGTTGAAACCACAATCACAAACAGTCACTCAGTCTGTACATTTACTGCTCCACCAACACTCTACTGTTTTCTACTCTGTGTGGTTTTATTCTGTGTGGTTCTTCTCAGTGTGGTCCTGCTATGTGTGGTTCTGCTCTATGTGGTTCTGCTCTGTGAGGTTCTACTCTGTGAGGTTCTACTCTGTGTGGTTCTCCTCTTTATGGTTCTGCTCTGTGAGGTTCTGCTCTTTATGGTTCTGCTCTGTGAGGTTCTACTCTGTGAGGTTCTCCTCTTTATGGTTCTGCTCTGTGAGGTTCTGCTCTTTATGGTTCTGCTCTGTGAGGTTCTACTCTGTGTGGTTCTCCTCT
>NW_024704288.1:0-5024 GCF_008729295.1 Plectropomus leopardus | reverse complement strand
CTCTCTCTTCCTCCCACTCTTTTTAGATACTCCAGCTCCTTTTCTTCAACCACATTCCTGTCATTTACGGAATTTCCCTGTCTAGGTGAAAAACAGCCCTTTCCCAGGGTCCTGAGAGCTGCAGCTAATTAGCTGGCCTACTTTTTCCTGAACATAGCTGCTTAATCTGCCTCTGTGGAAACTCATCACAACTGTCATCCCCCACCTAGAGTGGGCGTTGATAACAGGGTGCTAGTCACTATCATGACAGGGCAGGGTAAACAGTTTGATCCAGTGAAGGATGGGCAGCGGCCGCTAATGAGTGAGAAGTGAATACTCGAGCTGTGACAAGTCAGAAGGGAGGGAATGAGAGGAAGGGAGGACAAGAGCATCTCAAGTATCTCTCCAAGCTCCTTATCAGTGAGGACATTGTCCTTCCTCTCTCCAGTCCTCCGCCTCCTCAGACTCACAGCTACAGACATCATTAGCAAGGCTCGGCACAGACTCTGTTTCCTCTAGTTTGTAAATCCCTTCATCCTGCACAGCTGACCAGACTATAAGAATGATAATACATTTGGCACGAGGAAAACCCTCTGTGTCAATCTTCTGCACAACAGTTTCTGTTAAAACGGGTAGTTATTTTCATTACCCCTGCAGGAAATTCTAAAAAAAAAAGGCACTGCTGGTCTCATAAACACCCAAGTAACCCAAACAAATGGGTTTATTTGAGCTATCAGCATCATGTATTCATAGTCATTTCCTTCTCCCCTCATAAAAACAACAAAAAAAAACATTATTGCAACAAATTGCCAAGTCTCCACAAAACTTGGCATGAGCACCCTTAATCAAGGAACAAGAATTTTTAAGTCTTGTTGGAAAGAATAAACTTTGCAAGACAGGAAGCACAACACATTTAAACGTCTGAGAGGCATTGTGTAATCACAAATATCATTATTACCCTGCTGAGTTTCCTCACGATTAAATCCACGTAATCCACGTAAAATACGCTATATGTGCTGTAAATTTTCAATTCTAGTGTTTATTTTGTCAAATAAATAAACATGTTTTAATGAGAGGAGAATATGATAATATCAGAAAGGGCCTTGGATCATTTAGCAGCACTCCATGCCAGCATTGTCACATTTACATAGCACATATGTGCTAGTATATTCAGTGTTTCCATTTTCCGTCAATCTATAATTGGTTGTGTTGACATGTTATATGCATTGCATGTATGTTATCATAGCCTATATTGTAAATAAATGAATATGTCGATTATCAAACTGTTTTTTTTTTTTAATTTTACCAGCTATTCCTGTTTAATATCAGTGAGACACCTAATCGCCTAAGGTGCTATAAATGTTTCTTATTCTTTGTTAGCAGCAGTGTGTGTGAGCACGAAGAGTTTAATTAAACCACCTTCTGTAGTAGTGGCATGTGATCAATAAACAGTATTTAAGGATTCTAGCTTATCCAATTGCTGGAAGTCATGCAATTTATTTTCCATGCTAGTAGGTAGCAAATGAAAAGTAGTTGAAATAGCATTATACCACAAGATTCTCAAAGGTTGTATCTCTCTATTAAAGGCAATGTTTATTGCATTGAATTGCATTTATATTGGATGGCATTATATGGTGTGGGTTGTAATGTAAGTTAAAAACTGAATGTCATGGTTGCCTCAAGCAGCCTGTGGAATGACTTCTACGTAAAGTTAAGGCAAAATTTCACATCGAAAAATGTGACGTTTTTGCAAAAAGAGAGATGACTGGATAATCAAACAAAGATCGAAATCTTGTCACGGGTGCTCAAGGAAAATGGTAAACAATAGGATACACAGGAAGGCAATCCAGGCCCTCAAAAAAAATATATAATCGAGGAAGAAGATATTAAAAAGCCTATAGCTAAATCATTAAAAGAGCCAACGTGTTTCAACTACTGCAGGTCCTCATCACGGTTTGAGCTCTGCTTCATCTCTATCACTGCGCAACAGTAGCCTAACACGAGCTAAGAAATGGACTCTGGGAAAAACCTCTAACTCTCCCCATAGAGTGTGCGCTTCATACTGGCTGATGCCTCTGCAGCAGCCATTTGCTGCATGTCATTCCCTCTCTCTCTCACACACACATTTCCTATCTGTCTACAGCTGTCCTGTCCATAAAGGTGAAAAATTAAGAAAGTTTTTCTTAAAGAATTGGTCTTTAAGAAAAAAAGAAATGGAGCCCACTAACATCAACAAACAACCAGCACCTGCATACATGCTATGTCTCCATTATATAGTTAAACTGTGCAGCAGCAGCAGCAGCAGCAGCAGCAGCAGCCGCAGCAGCCGCAGCAGCAGCCGCAGCAGCAGCAGCCGCAGCAGCAGCCGCAGCAGCAGCAGCAGCAGCCGCAGCAGCAGCAGCTCAGTGGACACGGACCTTCACTTAGCACCCTGTAGCAACTCCAGCCAGGGCAAGACAAAGCACCCAAGCGCAGTTACAGATTAGACCCATGCTGATGCTGCATGTCCACCAGCCCTCTGTGAGTGAACTGGCTGAATTTCATTCATGATTCAAGATTTAAGAACTTTATTATCATTATGGAAGCAAAACGAACCTGCAACTCTGCCAACTCCAACGGCGCTTACTATGTAGAAGAAAATAAAAGCCTAAATTACCTAATTAAAATTAGGACACAAATGTAAGCAATGATAAATGATGAACATTAAAATCTATCCTAGGTGCAAAAAAACAAGCAATATAATACAAAATATTACTAATACAGCGGCTAAGGTCTGAGCTACCATCACAGGGAAAGTCGTGTCCTAGCAGCAGTGAGGTAAAAGGTCTGTGGGCTGTGTGGCTAACTGGTCTCATTTGTGGTCTGATAAACAGTAAATCTATACAATTCAGTTCCCCCTAACATAAGTTCAGTGCTCCCTGGGAAGGGTCTCACAAACAAGCAAGGATTTTCTGAACGTTACGCACAGAACATTCCAATCGATTCAACAATTCATCAGGAAAAATACAAGACAATAACGTTTGCCAGCTCTTTCTCTCCACTCTGATTTCTTATATTCAAGAGCTCTGTCATCAACATACTTTGCACTTTACAATATATGTGCTATGTACCTGTGACTGTCTTAGTAATAAAATATATGCTATATTTTTGTTTAATACTTTTTTGTGCACTCAAGCCAGTATGCTGGACTGTAAACATCTAACACTGAACATTATAATGTACTCATTGCTGCTAAAGCCCACTTTCGATCTGGCTGTGTATAAACAGTTTCAAATAAAACTCAGCTTGTATCTGCTAAGAGGCTGTTTCTTTTTTGTGCACAGTGAGGATTGCACTCAAAATATGTACCCCATTACACTCTCAACTATGCACTCAATTTTGGAACAGAGCCCAGAATTAAAACTGCTCCTCTCACCACTTCTCCCGTCCCTACTGAAACCTTATCAATCCCCCTGTCCCCTCTGTGCACTGTAAACTGGCTGTAATCAGGACTAGAAAAACAATATTACCCCTGCATGTCCTTTAAATTGTCAGATTTGCTCTTCACCTTCAAGTCAGGTGTTTGGAGGGGGAAAACATTAATCTCAATATTTGGATTTGGTAACCCTGTGGCCTGGGAACTGGGAATTTGAACATCTGCTGTCCCCTAATGCCAGAAACCAAAATGTGCTGCACGCTTTGGTCTGCGGTGTTGTCGTGTAGAGCTCCATGGAGCAATCTGACACTATCCAGGAGGACTTGCTGTGTTTGTGAATGAAAAACAAAGAATCAAACCGTAATAGCAAGCTCCTGAGAACACACAAGTATAAGCAGTCCTCTATAAGTTAACCAAAGCTGATGACAAATCAAAATTTGAATGTTTGCACTTGTTTACATTTGGCTCTCATTTATCAATACCATTTTGGATTGACCATGACCACTGCACTGAATAAAACACATTAACTCTAAAATCGAGGAGTATTCCACTTAAACAGACGGCCCTGCCCCTGTATGCTGAGTGCTATCGACACAATCAATTGGAGGCAGCACTCATCAGAGGTTCAAACTCAATTGCCCCCCAAAATGGAAAGTGATTTAGAGCCTCAGGTCAGAGACGATCCCAAATGACACATTAGTGCACCCCTTCCCCACGCTTGACCGGGGACACCGTGACCCTTTTGGGGGCGAAAAACATCCAGACAGTGGGGGCCCTGGGGCACCCCAACCGCCATAAATGCCTCAATGTCACCAATCTGAGCTGAGTGATGGTCTGACACGGATAATGCTGGACACAAACATGCTGGCCTGTAATTACTTTTAGGCATGGACTTGTACACACAAAAACAGAGACGCAATAAAAGCCCGCAATCAGCAGGTGACAATGTCTAATAAAGTCTCGAATATACTGTATGTTAAATCAATCATTTGTTTGTCTCATGTAATTATACAAGGTACAACTCCAGTGAAATGTGATCCCATCAGCTTCTTTAACTTGTGCATTTTGCATCTTCTTACACTGCTGGCTGCTGCTTTATAATTTGTCCATGGCTCTGGATGTTTCCTATAATCCATGATTTCTGGTTGTGAAATGATTTCTGTGACGCCAAGAAAAGAGAATTATAGAAGTCGAAATAAGTTTAAATCAAATCAAATCAAATCAAATCAAATCAAATCAAATCAAATAAAATCAAATAAAATCAAATAAAATAAAATAAAATATGTGCTCAAGTAAAACATTTAAAATGTGCATCGTGCTTCAGGTTCACACCAGTAAATACATTTAAAAATGTAAAATATGTGTAATACGCTAAGTATGTTAGGAGTGTAAGTGTAAAAGTATAGAATTATAAGTATACAAATATCAGGGTTCCTTCACATTTTCACAGGCAAAATTTCAAAACCTTTCTGTGACTTTTCAAGTACTGCAAAATATTTTTTTCTCCTCCCACTTGCCCAATGTTTTTTCAAACAAATCAGATCAATACTCTTTCAAATAAAATTTCAGCTAGCTGACACACATGAAGGGAGAGTCATAATTTGGCAAGAAATTTAAGGAACGAATGTGA
>NW_024704287.1:0-1520 GCF_008729295.1 Plectropomus leopardus | reverse complement strand
TGTGGACCTGTCTCAGGGGACATGAGGGGACCTGTGTCAGGGGACATGAGGTGACGGGACATGAGGGACCTTTCTCAGGGGACATGCGGTGTTAGGGGACATGAGGGACCTGTCTCAGTGGACATGAGTTGACAGGGGACATGAAGTGTTAGGGGACATCAGGGACCTGTCTCAGGGGACGCACACATCTGAGGGGCCCTCACCTCCTGATGGCCCTCTGCTCTGGGGGGGGGTCGTCCCCGTCTGGGCCATCGGGGGGGTGCAGCTGTAGTGGCGGGGCCCCTCTGTCGACCCCGGACCCCTCAGAATACGTTACACCCTTGTAGAATCCCGGCAGCTTACAGTCCGTCCCGGGGCCCCCTGGGGCCCCGCCTTCGTCCTCCAGGATCTTCCCGATGGAGAACTGGAAGAGTGAGTCTGGGGCGGCGGCCGCAGGGCCCTGGGCCCCCTGCGGGGCTAGGCCGTCAGAGGGGGGGCTGCTGAGCGTGGAGCTGTCCTGGCTCTCCAGAGAGTGCTCCTTGGCCAGGCCGGAGTAGTACTCTGCCGCCGGGACGAAGTACACGCCATATGGGCCGCCGTTAGTGCCGGGCCGCGGGGGCCCCGAGGGGGCCGCGGCCCCCGGCGTGCTGCGGACATGGTGGGGCAGGAAGGATCGGGGCTCCACGGCCTCCTGACACGGTGGCTCCGCCCCCTCCTCCAGCGCCGCAAACGGAGAGAACTTCTGGAACTCTGAGGTCACCACAGCAACCGCTCCGTCGGCCGGTTTGGTCGTCATGGTGATGCAGGACGGAGGAACGATGCTGAGAGCAAGACCACCGCCAGGCCTGATGGGAAGAACCTGACCGGACCCGTCCAGCCACAGCACGAAGTCTGAGGACAGAGACACAGCTCAGGTACTGCAAGATCTACCTCTCTGTAGTACTTTGCATGTAGTACTCTGTGTGTCGTACTGTGTGTAGTACTGTGTGTAGTATTGAGTGTAGTACTGTCTGTAGTACTAGGCATAGTACTGTGTGTAGTATTGAGTGTAGTACTGTAATAATGGAAACAAACAAACGTCATATTACAGTACCTGTGTAGTATCCCGGGGCGAGTACTTCGTCTTGTTTGTAGTTGTGTTCTCCCACCAGCTGTCTCAGAGCCTCGGCCACCAGACCTTTATAACTGGTCAGAACCAGTCAGAGGGAACAGGGACCAGTGAGCACCAGTCAGAGGTGTGTCCAAGTGTGTGTGCAGGTGTGTGTTACCTGTAAGTGCAGGTGTGTGTTTCCTGTGTGTGTTACCTGTAAGTGCAGGTGTGTGTTTCCTGTGTGTGTTACCTGTACTTGCGGTTGACCTCGTCAGCAGTGAGGGCGTGGTCAAACATCAGGACCTTGTGGGCGTCCTGCAGTCGTGGTCCGCTGTACTCTCGGTACTCGAGCTCCACGGCGGCGTCCAGCAGAGACAGGTAGCGCCGGACAATCAGAGCGTATGGACTGTCTGCACATATGCACACGCATGTGCAAATGCACACACGCACG
>NW_024704286.1:0-2185 GCF_008729295.1 Plectropomus leopardus | reverse complement strand
TTCATTGTGCATACTATATTCAGAATAAATAATATAAATGAATGTCTGGTAGATCTTTACTCATTGCACTTATAATTGCATTTATAATAAATAATATAAATATACAAATGAATGTCTAGTAGATCTTTACAACATACTTTTATTTTTTAAATTTTTTTTTAATTTCACACTTATTTTGGCAAAGTAAACATACGTTTCCCACACCAAAAAAAAGTCCCTTTGAACTGAACTGAACTAAACCTTGCTATTATTAGCAGACAGTGTGTGTAAGTCAACAGGGTGTTCAGAACCACCATATTTGCTTTAATGAACATTTTGACACATTTCTGTTTTCCTGCAGCCAAAGTCTCACACAGTCTCAGACCACCTGCTGAGGCTGCCGTCTGCCTCCTCGCTGAACGCGTCACACTTTGCTGCTTCTTCCCTCCTCTCACCTGTCATGTAATGTTTGTAGTCTGAGGTCTATCACTCACTGCAGGCGGCTGGGACAGAAGTTGGACTTCCTAATTTATCTCCAGACCGAGAAGAAGATGAAACAGGAGTGGACTTTTACCTGCCAGGACAAACAGATGGTTCCCGGGCTCTCCCTGCTTGATGACGTACTCTCCCTGCTGGTAGGTGCGCTCATACATGCACTCCACCATGTCTTTGATCTGCTGCAGCTCCAGCCTCTTCAGGTACTGGTTCTTATTCAGGGAGTCCGTCAGCAGCTTCTTCACACTGACAACAACAACAGATAGCAGTTAGACATGTGGCAGCTGCTGCACATACATGTGGACAGTGGTGACATTTTCTTTGATATCTTTGGATTTGTTTTTGTGGTTTTTGCCTGTTTTTGGCAGCAAGGAGAGAAAAAGAGTTCAGAAATAAAGATCTTTGGGCAGCTTAAAACTCAGGACTTGCTGTGTTGTAGTACGATGCTGAAGGTGACAGCTAAAAAAACAGCTCAGTTCACCAGCTTTTTCTGGACCAGGTTAAAGTGCGTTTTGACATCATTTTTGATGGTTTCACTGGTCATACCAGCTTGCGATGGTCACTCTAACTGGTTTATCCGTCAGACTTGGTAACAGTCCATATGTTACATGTATTGATGATGATGATGATGATGATGATGATGATGATAACACGATGACAGTAACAATACATATTGTACTTGTACTATTTATGATGATCATGATGTTGATGACTGGGTGACAGTAACAGTACATATAGTACTTGCAGTATTTATAATGTCGATGAGGATGACTGGTTGACAGTAATAGTACATATTGTACTTGTAGTATTGATGATTATAGGGTGACAGTAACAATACATATAGTACTTGTAGTATTTATAATGTTGATGAGGATGACTGGTTGACAGTAATAGTACATATTGTACTTGTAGTATTGATGATTATAGGGTGACAGTAACAATACATATAGTACTTGTAGTATTTATGATGTTGATGAGAATGTCTGGTTGACAGTAATAGTACATATTGTACTTGCAGAATTGATGATGATGATGATTATAGGGTGATAGTAATAGTACATATTGCACTTAGTATTTATTATGCATACATGCATATTGTACTGTAGTATTGATGATGATGATGATGATAATGATGATGATGTGAAAGTTACAGTAACTCTCTTTCTCTGCTCTCCTTTTCTCTTTCCTGTATTTCATTTTGTAAAATACTGTAATTTAATTGTTTTTTACAACATCTATTGCACGACTTTCCCTCCTGGAAGAGGGATTCCTCCTCAGCCGCTCTTCCTGTTTCTACCATTTTTTCTCGTTGTAGGCGTTTTTGGGGGAGTTTTTCAATAGTTGATGCGAGGGTCTTAGGACAGACGGATGTTGTATGCTGTAAAGCTCTCTGAGGCAAACTGTGATTTGTGATAATGGCCTTATTATTATATTGTACTTGTGAGCTATATTGCAGTATCGACCTTCATGGTGCAGGTCCTGATACTGCATCATTGTGACTGTCATGACCTGCTGATGTTGATTTATACATCAATGGAAATAGTTTATGTTATCAGAAAATGTTTTTCATATTTAACGCTCACTGGATTATTATTGTGTTCATGGTGGACATTTATTAATCTGGATTAGGGTTATTTTCTAATTTTCTAATATTTTCTAATTCTTTCTGCTGAGCTACACCTGCCAACTGTATCACTGCACAGAAGCAAGC
>NW_024704285.1:0-5359 GCF_008729295.1 Plectropomus leopardus | reverse complement strand
GTAGACTGTATATACGGTCTCTGACACAGACACGGTAAGACGTCCATATTACAGCTTTACAGCCAACAGCGTATGGATGTGATGTAAAATGTTAAAAATGATGAATTACAGCAAAAATATCCATTACTACGGCCGGTACGAAGCCTGTGCTGTGTCAGAGACTCTTAAGCACGTTCTCGCAGTAGAGTCCCGCGGGTCCGATGCGTGTTTATGTCTGGAGAAATGTCCGAATTCCAAATCTTGATTCAGAAAATAGCGCATTTTACGTCTTTAGGACTTAATGTTTTTAATAATGGCTATAAAAAAATGCGTTCTGAAAAGTCAACATGTCTCAAAAAAATTATCCAGTGATTTAAGGAGGTCTCTTTCTCAATGTTAACAAACGGGGAAAAGTCTTTCTGGGCCAGTGTGCATCACGTGACGCTGTAGTTGCATTTTTATGATTTTTTTTTTGTTATAAACATCAGAAAGTGAACATGGTGGTGGTTAGTGGTTTAGATTAATTTCACTTACTGGAGGCAATCTAATCAGCTCAATGACCAAACAGTAATCCTCTGAATAGCCACAATACTGAATTTATGAAAAATCCATCCAGTGATGAAGTGAAACAAAGTACATTCATTTAAGTACAGTACTTTAGTACAGTTTTGAGGTACTGGCACTTGAATTGTGTTTTTACATTTTCTTGCTACTTTGAATTTTATGTAACTTTATTTATTTCAACTTCATACTTTGCTCACATTTCAGAAACATTACACAGATGTGAAATAATTAAGCTGGCAGGTTTGACTGTAACAAATCCATTCTCCCAGCTGTTGTGAAAACTGTACCAGAGAGGTGGTCAGAATAGTTAAGATGGGGACTTCTACAGTCAGGATTTGTGTATTAATTCTGCTTGTCGGTTCCTCCACCTTTGAGAGACAGTCAGGGCAGGACCTCTCCATGGTAAAGGTGGGGACTGTAAAAGTCAGGGCCTGTGTAATACATGGTAGCTTAAACATCTTATGTGAGACAGTGGTGGGGACATTAAAAGTCAAGATCTGTGTTATATATATGCTCATAGCTTACATTTGCTGACACAGTCATCAGAGGTAGGGCCTCTGCAGACAGTGGGGGCCTCTGCATGGTAAAGGTGGGGACGTTATAAGTCAGGATCTGTGTAATGTATGGTAACTTACTGCTGGTACTGTATGCCGTGTGAGACAGTGGGGTGGGGGATGGGCAGGGTAAAGGTGGGGACTTCTACAGTCAGGATCTGTGTACCATCAGTTCTTCCGCAGATTGGATGGATTGTCTATATTAATAACTTACTTTGGTTGAGATGTATGTAATAAACTGAGATGTAATTTATTATTAGCTTTAATAATTAACATAAAGATAATTAAAACGTTTTCAGGCATTAAGGAATTTTAAATCACTGCATCAGCATTTTTCCAGGCGTGCTTAAACATGACCTGTACCAGCCAAAATCCTACTGGTCCAAAGACTCGTACATAATTAATTAGGCTCTGTGGTCTGTTCTGTCTCCATCTGTGAGGCTCTGTGGTCTGTTCTGTCTCCATCTGTGAGGCCCTGTGGTCTGTGCTGCATCTATGAGACCCTGTGATCTGTGCTGAATCTATGATACCATGTGGTCTGTGCTGCTGTCCTTATCTATGAGGCCCTGTGGTTTGTGCTGTCTCCATCTGTGAGACCCTGTGGTCTGTTCTGTCTCCATCTGTGAGACCCTGTGGTCTGTTCTGTCTCCATCTGTGAGACCCTGTGGTCTGTGCTGCTATTTCTATCTATGAGACTCTGTGGTCTGTGCCGTCTCCGTCTATGAGACTCTATGGTCTGTGATGACTCCATCTATGAGGCCCTGTGGTTTGTACTGTCACCATCTGTGAGACCCTGTGGTCTGTTCTGTCTCCATCTGTGAGGCTCTGTGGTCTGTGCTGCATCTATGAGACCCTGTGATCTGTGCTGAATCTATGAGACCATGTGGTCTGTGCTACTGTCTCTATCTATGAGGCCCTGTGGTTTGTGCTGTTTCCATCTGTGAGACCCTGTGGTCTGTTCTATCTCCATCTGTGACACCCTGTGGTCTGTGCAGTCTCCGTCTATGAGACTCTATGGTCTGTGATGACTCCATCTATGAGGCCCTATGGTCTGTGCTGCCTTCATCTATGAGGCCCTGTGGTTTGTGCTGTCTCAATCTGTGAGACCCTGTGGTCTGTGATGCATCTATGAGTCCCTTCTCTGTGTTGTCTCTGAAAAAAAGTCCGTGATGCTGTCTTGAAGCTCTGGGATATCATACTCTCACATCTGACCCTGACCTCTGTGCTAGCATTGCTTCTGAACTCATCAAATGTAGCTTTAGCTTAGCTTGCTGAATTGCTAGCATCAGTGTTAGCTAACTGCCAGTAGCTAACAAGACTGATAACAAAGATGCACACACAGTAGCTTCTGCTTTTAGGCACAGTTGAGCTCAGTATGAAACACTATAGCTAAAAATATGAAGCATTTCTGAAAATAGCTACATAGTTTATGTGTATGCTTCCTCTGTTGTTAGCCAGTTGCTAATAATAGGTACAGCCAGAAGCCAGGGACACAGCCAGGGACAGCCAGAAGATACATGATTCCTCTTAAGGGAAGTCATAAGAAATACAAAACAATGTGTTGAGTATGGAAGCAGAGCTGTGGACTGACATTACTTTCTGATTTGTTGAGTAAAAGTCTCTATAGCATGACATGAAATAATCTTCAGGCAAAAGGACAAAAATGAACTCCCTTTTGAAAATTATATAAAATCAACAACGAAACAGATTTGAATGAAGGTTCCCGAGTGCCCCTCTCTTTAACCTCGGTATATACAGCATGTGTAAAGCTTATATGAATGAGAATAATGTTCAACTCTATCTTATCAGAGTAACCATGATTCTCTGGCTTTTCATTGATTCGTTTCGTTGAACATCTCTACTGTCAATATTGATTGGCAGCTTCAGAGTTTAAGCCCATTAGGCCTTAGCCACTGCTCGGTGCTGCTGTGAAAAGCCTTACATCCTTAGCCTGATTACCTCCAGGAGGAAAGAAAATTTAAACAAAGAAAGTTTCCATTTTGTGGCCAAAAGATTTCACCTAAAATCCCATTCATAAAGTCAGAGAATGCTCAGGGAAGACTGCAAAGGAATTTTTTAAGTATAATAAACTAAAAACTAGACCTTCAGTTCCTTAATCATTTTAATAATAATAATAATAATAAGGCATGTCATATCTCTGAGATTACAAAACAAAAATATAGATAATAGTATTAATAAAAGAAATAACTCCTGCTTACAAAAAAGTTGTGTGTGCAAAATGTAAAAAGATACATGATGTGATCATTTGCGAATCATGGAAACTCCCCATGTGCTTGTAAATTTAACAAAGACAACTTGTCACATGTTGAAACTGAAAATTTCACTGTAAGAGGAAAATTCTTAATATGATGCCAGCAACACATTTAAAAAAGTTGGGAAAAGTACATGTTTACCACTGTGAAGCATCATCTCTTCTTTACACATCACTCTTTAAGTGTTCGTGAACTGAGGAGTTGAATATTTTACCATTCCTGTTTGATGTAGGATTTCAGCTGTTCAAACAGTTCTGGGCCTCCTTTGTTATAGTTTATGCTTCATAATGCTCCAAATATTGTCATTGGGTGACAAGTCAAGACTTCAGGCAGGCTGGTTTATCAGCTGGACTGTTTTACTGAGGAGCCATGCTGCTGTAATACATGCAGAATGTGGTTTGGCATTGTCTTGATGAAATAAACAAGGCCTTCTCCAAAAAAGGAGATATCTATTTGTCATTATATGTTTCTCCTACACATGTATACATGAGCCTTCACAAACGTGCAGATTACTCATGATTCCATGTTCAGTAACGCTGAACTGTGCGCTGATACTTCGCCAAATAGGCCCTCTCCTCTTTAGCCCAGATGATGTGGTGTTGAATATTTCCAAACAGAACCTCTAATTTTGACCTCTAAGTTTTCCACTTTGCCTCAGTCCATCGTAAATGACCACGGGGTCAGAAGAGGTGGCAACATTTCTGGATCTGGGTTGTATATAGTTACATCTTTGCATGGTAGGGTTTCAGCTTGTATTTGTGGATGTAGCAATGACCTGTGGTCACAGACAATGTCCTCTGGAAGTGTCCCTGAGCCCATGCAGTGATGTCCCCTACAAAATGGTGTCTGTTTTTAATGCAGGGCCATCTGTGGGCCAAAATTATGGCCATCTAATCCTGATTTTAGAACCTTGTCCCTTGCATTCAGAAATTTCTTCAGATTATCTGACTCTTTTATTAATATTATGCACTGTAGATGATGAGGTCCCCAGATTATTTGCAGTTTTACATTTATAAACATTATTTTTAAATTGTGGCACTATTTTTCACTTTACTTCAGAGAGACTCAACCTCTCTTGGGTGTTCTTTTAATACCAAATTATTACTAACCCAAAATAAAAATTGTGATTTGTTCCACAAAGGGTTTTCTATAAGAATTATTTTTATTTATTTTATTTGTTTTTCCATTATTTTACCAGGTGAGTCAATTGAGAACCAATTCTCATTTAAAATGACGACCTGGCCAAGAGGCAGCGTAAAGCAAAGAAAATCAAACGAGACATATTCATACAAATCAATACAAAAACAAAAGAATACAATAAGGATAGTAAAGATAAAATAGGCTAAAAGCATGTACAACAGTCAGCAACTGCTGCCTTTACCAAACTTTTAAAAGATGAGAGTGGGATGAAGGAGGTGAGTTTTAGCGTCTGTTGTAATTGGTTCCAATCGTGGGCTGCAGAAAACTGAAATGAACAACGGCACAATAACGATGCGAACTTTGGGGATGAGGAGGTTGATGAAGTTGCTGGAGCGAAGGGAACGGCAGATGGCAGTGTTGTAGATAGTGTCCAGTTTATGGAGGAGGGATTTGGAAGCGGATCTGTAAAGTATGTCACCATAATCAATAATTGGAAGGACTGTCATTGTGACCAGAAGGTGTTTTACGGAGTTTGTAAATGAAGATTTATTGCGATTAAGAAAACCACTTCTGATTCTAACTTTGGAGAGCAGAGTGTTGATATGGGTTTCAGAGTGAAGGATCAAGCCAAATACCTAAATATTTATAACTGTTGACAAATTTAATAATGGAGCCATCCAGGGAGACAGTATTGTTAAGGGACTGGATCTGTGGAAGATTTCTATAGAATATCATGCATTTTGTTTTTCCTGTGTTAAGAGATAAATGGAGATCAGAGAAAGTGTGTTGAATGTTGTTAAATGCAATTTGCAGAGTGGACAATGCGGTGTTGAGAGAGGAGCTGGATGT
>NW_024704284.1:0-1354 GCF_008729295.1 Plectropomus leopardus | reverse complement strand
TGCCAAGTACAACAGACAGGCAGTTCATTGGTTGAGATCTTGGGGAAGTAAGTTAAGCTTGCTGTTTCAGATGAGATCAGTACAATATTTTTATTTGAGAATGTTGCACAGCAGAACTAAAATGAAAATTAATAAATTCCTCTCGACCTCTTCATAGGTAAGGGTGCTTTTTGAAAGTACTCAGGAATGATGATGATGATGTGATATTGCTTTGATGGTGAGATACCCACGACACCTGGAGTCCCCTCCTTCGACAGTGTGTAGTAGGATGAACCGAACTTTAAATAAACTGAATGACCAGAAATTTTAAGGAACTAAACTTTAACATTGAACTCATTGAACTCTGGACACACATTGAACTGAAAGGCCTATATTTTTGTTTTGTTTTTTGATTTATTTGTGAATGAGTGGGCTCTGAATGTGAACAGAATCTACTGTCTTATGTGCCTCTCTAGTCCATAACCTTATTTATTTATTTATTGTTAAATTTAGCTAATCCAAATTATGTTGACATTGTAATAACTGGAAGGACCCACCATGTGTTAAGGCAGAAGGATAATATTTACCAGTGAATAAGGGTGTAGCCCCTTGGTAATAGTTAAGTTATGATTTATTACTCATTAACTACTTAGTATGATGCTTCACTTTACTTTAGGGGACACAAAAAGGGAAACTAATGGTCAAGTGATCTAAGTAATGATTTGTTACTTATTAACTACTCATTATGACACCACACTTTACTTTGAGGGAAACAAAAAGGGTAACTAATGGTCAAGTAATAATTTAGTAATGATTCAGTATCATTAACTACTTAGTATGATGTGACACTTTACTTCAGGGGACACAAAATGGGTAACTAATGGTCAGGTAATAATTAGGTAATGATTCAGTACTCATTAAGTACTCAGTATGACACTGCTCATTACTTCAGGGGAAAAGCGTAACTAATGGTCAACTAATAATTACGTAATGATTCAGTATCCATTAACTACTCATGTAATGCAGTCCTACACAAAAAATTATAACTAATGGTCAGGTAATAATTAAGTAATGTTTTAGTGCTCAGTAATCATATAGACAAAGAGCAAAAAGTAGTTATGATTGAGGTGTTGTTAGTTGTTGTGCAGTTTTGTTTTTTAATTTTTAGTTTTTTTGTGGAACAAAAAAAACCAGTGCAAACATCTAATAACACCATCATAAACATCATAAACACCATCTTTGATCCACACCACATGAATGGACAAGACCATCTCTGCATCCATCTCTGCATCTGAGGAAATGCTGAAGTGGACATAGAAGGACTAAACACTGGTTTTGGATCTTGGGATTCCAAATGCCTTTCTCTGCCATGCTG
>NW_024704283.1:0-1081 GCF_008729295.1 Plectropomus leopardus | reverse complement strand
TTAATTTGTCTATTTATTCATTCATTCATTTTTAATTATACAACTTTACGGGTCATTCTAAGCCTGCTGGGTTGGGGAGGGGAGGGTTAAAAGGTTAACTTTCCTTTTGGAGTATCAATACTGGCAAACTTTGAAAATAAAAATGGGCATAAATGGATGAGATGTGGCTATGTATATATGATTTATGATTATACTCTGCGCAAAACTAAATAAAAATTTGACTGTACACAAAAATAAGTTAAGACAGATTTTGGATTCTGATTCAATATGACGTAAACAAATGGTCATTCAAAGAGCATGCACAAAAGTGGGGCATGCAACACTGATTTTTCTTCTCAAAATATACGTGAATTATCAGCGGAGAAGCAGAAACATCATTTCACAGCTTACTGGTCCTGTCAACACTGGCAGGGTGAAAAATGTTGTCATCACTTATGCCACCCGTGTTCCAGATTTGAAACTGCCAACCGTGCACGCACACACACACACACACACACACAGGCTTAAAAGGAAATAAGAAACAAGCTTTTTTAACCCTTATCTCTCGGACTCACCCTTGTCTCCGTGACTTTTGATCCCTGCCCTGCGGTCTCTTGCCATTTGGGCCAGTTCCCTCAGTTTCTCCTCCTTCTTTTCCTTCTCCTTCTGGGCCATCTTCTTCTCCACCTGGGCTCTCATCTCCACCGCCTCTCTGGCCTACGGACAAAATCAGCATTTCGGAAGTTAATTTTTAAAAGGGTAAAAGGTATATATTTTGGGAACTGCAACAATCTTGACTCATTCTGACGATACACTCACATCGCTCTGCACACATATTGCGCTCTTCAAAATTAAGTTTTAAAAAATATTATACATTAATAATTTTTTCTACTTTCATTGAGCTAATTTTTTCATCAGCCTTAATCATTAATATAAAATATAAAAAATACTTTCTGAATTTGAGGTCTTTGTCATGATGCCACTATATTTTAGATAAAAAAAAACATATATTTTTTTAATGTACTACATGCTAAGTAGATTATTGTTTTTATAATCACAGCCTGGGATTTGTCAATGATAAGCAGCAACACTAATATTTATA
>NW_024704282.1:0-1080 GCF_008729295.1 Plectropomus leopardus | reverse complement strand
GTTACTCCACTATATCTTGACATAGTTAATAGTTGTTTGCTGCTATATGCTTGAATGTCGCATACAGAACTTTAAAAAGGGGAGGTGAGTCCTTGAACTGACATTGTGAACAAGTTCTTTTTCATCGGTATTAGGGCTGGGGCGACGCATCGCACCGTTTCACACATCATGAGGGCTTGAGCAGCGCAGGGTTGTCAGCTGTGCAGGAGCTTGTATAACTTCATAAATGAGTGGAGTATGTGCTTATAAATATGAAAATACAGCACTCATATCATCAGGCAGTGATATGCCATAAGGCCCAGTTAAGGCCATAAGGCCCAGTTACTCCTCCTAAAAGTGACTTGTATTTTACATTGTTTTATTTATTTTGCTGTTGGATTGCTAAATGTATATTGCACTACACTCATTTTACTTGAATGGAACAAGCTCTTGCATTAATTTTATTTTGGAGAGACTTTATATCAGACTGTAAAACACAAATTACCAGTTAAGACTGGGCTATTTTTTGTAGGGGCATAATGCCCTTCAGTGTATGACTAATTTTAAAATGTTATTTTTCGCTAAATTTGTTGTTATATTAATCGAGTAATAAAAAAATAATAGTTAGATCAATAAAAAAAATTGATAGATTAATCAATTAAAAATAATCGTTAGGTGCAGCCCTACTGTATTACCTTCCCTCCCACCAATCTGCATGATAACTTTTGGTCATAAAAAGGCCTTTCACACGAAACACGCACACCTCTGTGCCTCTGTGATTCCCCACCCAATATTTTTCAAGACATACTATACCTTAAAATTTTTTTAATGACAAATTACATTTTAATGACTTTTTATTATGTTTTATATGCTATACAAGGACATTTTTAATTACTTTCTAATAATTTTTGATATACTTTCCAATGACGTATTTGACATTTTTATGTTCTTATGACATACTATGCTACGACTATTTCAATGTTTTTTCAAATAATTTAATGACATACTATACTTTGACTTTTTAAATTACTTTTTAATAATTTTTATCATACTTGACAGATTTTAATGGTTTATTGATATTTTTATGTGACATACTATGCT
>NW_024704281.1:0-1030 GCF_008729295.1 Plectropomus leopardus | reverse complement strand
ACAAATTTGTTGGTACCCTTACAGCTCATTGAAACAATGTTTCATTCCTCCTGAAAACTGATCAAGTTAAAAGCAATGGTCTCATGTATACCTGTGTTTCTTTGGTATGCCATAGAGTAAAGTAAAGAAAGTATGAAAAGAGATTAAGTTTTGCTCTTTTTACAAAGATATTCTAAAAGGGCCTGGACAGATTTGTTGGCATCCCCAGAAAAGATTCTAAATGATTGGATCATAATGATATCTCAAATAAACTATTTTCTTCAATTAGTGTCCCACCTGTCTTCAATCTGTTAATCAGTCATTCATCCTATTAAAATGGAGAACAGTAGTCACTCTGCTGTTTGGTGCCACCGTGTGCACCACACTGAACATGGACCAGAGAAAACAAAGGAAAGAGTTGTCTAAGGACATCAGCAAGAAAATTATGGAAAGGCATATTAAAGGTAAAGGCCTTGAATATGTGCAGCGTACAATGAAATCTCAAGACTATCAAGGCATTCTGGAGAGAAATGTACTGACCAGTGTCAGAAAGCTCCATTTCAGTCGCAGGTCATGGGTCCTCCAACAGGATAATGACCCAAAACACACAGCAAAAAGCACCCAAGAATGGCTAAGAGCAAAACACTGGGCTTTTCTGAAGTGGTCTTCGGTGAGCCCTGATCTAAATCCTATTGGACACCTATGGAAAGAGCTAAAAGGCATCCTTCAAACCTGAGACAGCTGGAGCAGGTAGCTCAGGAAGAGTGGGCCAAACTACCTGCAGACAGGTGCAGAAGTCTCGTTGAGGGCTACTGAAAACGCTTGCTTGCAGTGATTGCCTCTAAAGGTTGTGCAACAAAATATTAGGTTAAAGGTTCCATCATTTTTGTCCATGCCATTTTCATTTGCTTTATTATTTTAAATATTCTGTTGAATCAAAAATTAAAAGCAATGTCTGATTTTCATTAAATATGGAATTAACAATAATGGATGCCAATTACTTTTGTCAGTGTCAAGTTATTTCAGAGAAAATTGTGGGTTCTTCTATTTT
>NW_024704280.1:0-1949 GCF_008729295.1 Plectropomus leopardus | reverse complement strand
ATTTGATATTTTTGTTTGATAAATAAACTTATTGATGGAGAATCAAGACAGTTGCAATTGAAATAGTTTTGGATGTAAATTTTTATTATTTCCAGTGGATGAAAAAAAGAAATATTTCATGTTTTCTCTGAAGAGGATCCTGTTTACAGGAATCATGGACAGTTTGAGGCTCCACTGTATCATATTATATTTTCTTTTTTATTGGCCTTGAAAGACCGTAAGAAGTGTGCGAAGCACAAAGATTTGCGTGAAAAGATTTTAGGAACGCTCGTGTGCACGTTTACATCACATCGTCACTGTTTCTGCAGGCGGCCGGTACGACCCGTCTCTGACCTTCTCTGAGAACGTGGACCTGACGGAGCCCATCGTGTCACGTTTTGACATTTTGTGTGTCGTCCGAGACACCGTCGACCCCGTGCAGGTAAAAAACACAGACACACACACACACAATCGTCTTTTATTTAACTGTAACACTTCTGTTTAACTGGAAAAGCTGAATAATTCCAGCCGATCCTGCATTTGTTGTTAAGTCTCTTCACTATATAACACGTTATTGGTGTATAAAATAATTAATTACAGATAATTCAATAAGCTTAAACATGAAACCAAACAGCCAGGCTTTTAATTAAAACTGATTATTAATATTCACATTATTCTACTTTATTTCTTTATTGTACTGTATTTATGTTGTAAAACTTTAATATAGATTATTTTTATCAGTTTTTTGTTATTAATAATGAATATTTTTCATATCCCTTTTATCAGTTTTTATTTCTTTTTTTGTCTTACTAATTCGTTAATTGTTAATTTTTTGTTATAGCTTTTATATCTTTTATTACCATCTTTTTTTGTCTTTTTAATCTATTTTACCTGTTTATTTGTTTTTATTTACTCTTTTTCAATAGCTATTTCTTTTTTCTATAATTGAAGTTTTTAAATGCATTTTTTAAAATTTTTGTTTTTGATGTGTTTCATGTGTTGGTCTTAGATTGTTTTTGTCTTTTCTGTTTCGACGGTTTAAACGTTTTATTTTCATCTTATCAGATGTCAAACACGTATAAGCGTCATTAAGTGATTACTTAATAAAGTTGGAAAGTAAAGGTTTGAATTCAGTCTGGCTCCAGGCGCTCACTCTGGCTTGTGATTGGCTCTTTTTCCAACCAGGATGAGATGTTGGCGCGCTTCGTGGTCGGCTCCCACATCAAACATCACCCTAGCAGCAAAGAAGGGGGCGTGGCCTTGGAGGAAATGGTTCTGCCCAACTCGTCCGACGTGCCGCCGATTCCCCAGGAGCTCCTGAGGAAGTACATCATCTACGCCAAGGAGCGGGTACGAACACGGTCCACGTCTTCACGAACGCGTCTCCTCCCGGTCTTGGTGATTTCGTGTCTCTGAAATGTTACTCCGTGTCTGCAGGTTCATCCCAAACTGAACCAGATGGATCAGGACAAAGTGGCTCGCATCTACAGCGACCTCCGAAAAGAGTCGATGGTGAGTCCTCCGAGCTTTTCCACCTCTCAGCGACACTTTAACAAGTTTACCAAGTTTTATTTACATTTCTACGAAAAAAAGGTGAAATAATAACAAACATTTTTAATAGCACTTCTCAGGATTCTCATGGTCATGGAAAACTTGGAAAGTCATGGAATCTGACCAAAACATTTTCCAGGCCTAGAAAAGTCATGAAACTAGTAAAAAGTCATTGAAAGTTTTGGAAAAAGCATGAAAATGTGTTGTGTGTAATCAGTTAAATAACATGAATATAACAACGTGGAACTGATTTTCTGTAGCTGACGACATAACGTGGCTCTAATGTGCGTCGATGTGTGACAATGTTTTGGTTGTTTTTGTTCATTTGTTAATTTTTTGGAAGGAGCATACAACCTGAAATGGCTAAATTCTGTATTTACTTTATCAGTGGTTTTTACGGATTTTTCTTAATTTTTAGG
>NW_024704279.1:0-1953 GCF_008729295.1 Plectropomus leopardus | reverse complement strand
AAAAAAAAAGTGCTTGAAAACCTTCAATAAATGCAAAATTGAACCTACAGTATTTGCTCATAGTCCAGAGGTTTGAATAAATAAATAATAAATAAAAAGGCATCTGAAAGTAGCACAAGAAAAGTGATGTTGACCTAGGTTTCAAAGGGTTGAAGCCAAAAATTACGGAGCCAAAATTAAACAATATATATCTGTGAGACAGTTAAAAGATTTATATTTTCAGCAAAAAAGAGCACAATCGGGGTTTGATAGTGTGTAAAATGTTACGAGCCACTTTAAGGGCACTGACTTAAAGTCAGTGTGTTTTGTTTCAATTCAATTAACAAAACTGCAATACATGAAATGACCAATTACTTAGTAATTGGAGCCTCTGGGGTACCTGTGGGTCTATCACCTCAGGGTGGTGACTTACTTTACCCGGATGCTTCAAGGTGTGCTTACAGAAAATACAAGCAAGAAAGAAGACAGCAGGAGACAAAGCATGACGTCTAAAAAGCCAGAGAGGAAGCAAAAACAAAGAAACAGAACCTTGATAATGACTGCGTGAGCCGGCAGGTTGACTCCCCAGGCCAGGGTCGCAGTGCACACCAGCACCTTGAGGTGGCCTTTGGAGAACATGCTCTCCATCAGGCTGCGGTCAGAGCGCAGCATGCCAGCGTGGTGGATCCCAAAGCCTTCTGGGAACATCTCCTTCATCTGCTTGTTTCTGGAGCGCTGGATCTGAAAGAGAAGGTTTGACAGTTTTTTATCTAAAAAAAAAAGTGCTTGAATGAAAGGTCAAGGAAAGCGACAAGCAATGGGGGGGTTTGGGTGTTCAGAGTCAAACAGAAGCACAAATCAAATATCAAGAAGACTGAAAAAAAAGACCAAAGTCATCATTATTGCTGTTATTTTTCTAACACATTTGATTTGAACATTTATTTAGAACATGCAAAAAAAGAAAAAAAATCATTCAAGCAAATGGATAGACAGAATCCTTTTTTATAAACATAAAATCAAAAGAAATTGTCAAACACATGATGACTTGGTTTACTTATTTGAAAAGGAGTCAGAAGAATGAATTTAATCCCACCTAAACCTATACGCTAATTCAACATATGCATACACCCACATACCCAAAATCAAATATCTACAAACTTACATTATTATTTACAAAAAAATGGAAGATGAACTAGGAAAAAATAAATATTAAGTAACCAAATAAATAAACAGTAAACCTTGTAAACAGCTGTTGATTGTCAAACCCCCTCTTCATCCCTGTGCCTTGTGAAAATCATGTTTTCATTTATTATTTCAAACCTTAGAGGCTGTTCGGTGCATTTTACGCCCTTTTCTTTCTTCAGTTTTTTATCATTTTGGCTGTGTTCAAGCATATGGCATACATTCTGGCAGGGCTGTGTACTTTTGTTTAATATTGGTATTTTCAGCTCAGCTCCTACAATAAGTCTAAAATACACTGTGGAAACTAAATTGTTATATCCATACTGTTAAGTGCAAACAATGTTCCACTGAAACCCATTCAAACTGCGACTTTTGATCCCACAGCCATCAAAGCATAAAGACATGCATTGTATTATATCTGGGTGTCATTTTTACGATTTTTCACCATCAATGTTGCAGCTAATCATTGGCATATCCGAAGTTGTGATCATCAAAACATTAATAATCTATTAAGCATGTAGTATATTAAAAACTGTTCTTTTTGTGTTGTTATTTTTTTAAAATCTGAAAACATAGTGGCATCATGAAAAACATACAAACTGGGATTTGAGGGGTTAAACTTCTAAAAAATTAATACATATTTGATATTTATGATGGGACTGATAAAAAAACAAACTGAATAAAAGTAGAAAAACATATTAATGTATAATATTCTTTACAGCCTGATTTTGAACAGCTCATTTTGTGTGCAGAGCAGTATGAGCATGAGTATTTGACACCGCACAAAAAAAA
>NW_024704278.1:0-1452 GCF_008729295.1 Plectropomus leopardus | reverse complement strand
ATTATTAGCACTAAGTTTATACTGTTGAACGGAATTCACACCCCCATCTGCATCGACAGCAGCATGCAGCTGAAATCTGGTCCCCGGTAAAGTGGACTCTGAAATCTCCAGCCTTTTGTTGTTTTCCGGGAAAGAGGGCGAATGGTCATTTATGTCTAACACTTCCACTGCGACATAATGAATCTCCAGAGGGTTTTCTAACACGGTTTTAAGGTTTATCAAACACACACTCGTCCGCTGGCATATTTCCTCGCGGTCAATATTACGATTCACATATAAAATGCCGTTGTTTTGGTTTACCTGGAAAGGGGGTTCAGTGGAGCCAGATACGATACGAAATCCCCTTGTTTTTAATATGTTTGGATCTATTCCCAGATCCTTTGCTATATTCCCAACGGCAGTCCCTTCTTTGATCTCTTCCGATACAGAATATCTTATCTGCCCAGAAGCTTTGTCGAAAATCAAACAAAAAGCCAGCACGAGGGCCACCCATTTGCTTCTTTGTCGCCAGGAGTCCTTCGCGCTTTGTTCCATCGTCTGGTGATAACTGATTAATCCAGTAAATACCAAGTGAACTTCAGTCTGTTTACATATCCCAGTTTAAAGAAGAAATCCCCACAATGCGTTCGGTTTGTATGGACGAAAAAATCGGTAGAACAAAATCACATTCGCGGCGTAATGATGTGCCGACCTGAGTGCCTCAGAGGCAGTTTCACAGACCAATGTAGAGACAGCTACTGTGCCTATTTCTGGTTGTTTAGTGCCACCATGCGATTCTGTCACAAAAACGGATGTTTCTCAGCTCCCACAATGTCCCAGCCGCTTTACATGAAGAGGCCATTCACTGGCCATCTCACATGACAACAGGCACATTGGGTTCACATATAACAAATGAAAAATCATTGTTGAAAGCGAAATACGGCTTCGTGGATATAGTATATTCTACGATGAGTCCAAAAACCATACAGCATAGTTTGCAGGAAAATGCTTTTAAACATGGAGGAACTAATATCCCTCTAAGATACTTTTTGAGACCAACGCCCGTCGTTTAAAGTGTTCATTGGCACAAAATGCTGCAGGATTTATGTGTATAGAAATGAAATTCTGTACACCAGCCTAAAAAACATTTCAAAAAATAAATGTTTCTTACCTCTCCAGATGTCCTCCTCCTCAACCAGGGTCTAATTGCGATTAATTTGATTGCCAAAAACAAAACAACAGAAGGACACCCGCCTCCCAGATTGAAAATTCAGCACCATGGACAGCACAGTCACATCAGCAGGGATAAAACCGCAAATAAAAACACCAAGTGTCTCTTTCTATAACGTTTTAGACTAATATAGTTGAGCATTCTGTAAATGATTAAAAAAGAAAAAAGAAAATTACCTCTCCAGATGCCCTTCTCCTGTCAGGGAGCACCAGTGTGTTCGCATGGCTGCCAGGGACTATAGT
>NW_024704277.1:0-1065 GCF_008729295.1 Plectropomus leopardus | reverse complement strand
GGTGTCCGCTCCGCTCTAATTCTTCGCCGATGTCTCCGCCGGTGTCCCCGCTGGTGTCCGCTCCGCTCTGATTCTTCGCCGATGTCTCCGCCGGTGTCCCCGCTGGTGTCCCCGCTGGTGTCCCCGCTGGTGTCCGCTCCGCTCTAATTCTTCGCCGATGTCCAGAGTGTTTTGTTGCTGCTTGCTGGTGTGTCTGACTCCAGTTTGTGTTTAGATGACTCGCTCCAGATGTGACGTGAGCTCTGTGGTGGACGAGGTGTTTGTGTCGCACCTGGAGGCCAACCTCCCAGAGTTCAGACACCTGAAGGAGAGGATCAAAAGTATGTTTCCTGTGTGTGTGTGTGTGTGTGTGTGTGTGTGTGTGTGTGTGTGTGTGTGTGTGTGTGTGTGTGTGTGTGTGTGTGTACTGCCATGACATCATAGGTAGATAAAGTGAGGTTTTGTCTCTGACAGAGGAGCCGGCTGCACGCCGAAAAAAGTCATCAGTGGATCTCTTTGGGGCCGTCATGTCAGTCAGTTATTCAAAGGTTCGGCCCTTTTCTTTAATGGTCACTGTGAACATTTTCTCACAGCATCAGCAGCAGGATTTGGGCTAATTCTTACATCCTCAACAGATGTGTTTAAGCAAAAGAGAAGTCCTGAAGGGAGGGGCGCCCATGGTGTGTGGCGTGGTGATTACATCTGAGCCGGCAGCTTTCGCATCAGGTTAACCTTCTTTTTTAATTTGTAGTTAACAGATTTATGTCACTGTAAGAAATGCAAAGAGTTAACATTGTCGCTTTGTGCAGGAGAGGATCACCTCACTGTCAGCTTTGACAGTTTGAACCCCGGATACAACACAGTAAGATTTTCACTTTTACCTAATATACAGACAAAATCAATGTTTTTACTGTTATTACTACTTGTATTTGAAGTAGTATTTATAGTTTTGTTTTAACTGTTTTAAATTTGAGCTTCATTTCTTTCAAAAACATGGAAATAAGGCAATGAGCAATGAAAGAAGAAATTACCCAAAATTTTGTAAAAAGCACGAGAAAATTACCTAAAAATTTGTAAAAAAAATAA
>NW_024704276.1:0-2402 GCF_008729295.1 Plectropomus leopardus | reverse complement strand
GTGTGAAAGGCGTGTGTGAAAGGCGTGTGAACGCAGCACAAGAAAACTGATCCAGGTTTCAAAGTGTTAATGCATCCTTTCAAAACAAAATACAGAAAACACTTTGAGCTAGTTTGAGTGTTTTGAGTCATTTTCAGTCTTATCTGCTAGGAAGCGTTCAGCGGGTTAATCTGACTATGTGCGGACTCGACTGCAGCTCCGAGTGTGTGAAAAGGCGACTCGCGAACGGAGCCGATCACTGAGAAACGAGTGGAAAATATCAACATAAAGCGACTGAGAGTTGACCTATGATCCGTCTGCGACCTGGTGGGTAAAAACTACATGTTGCTTCGACAGGAACGTTACGCAGCGACACTCGAGCAGACGCTCGAGCAGACGCTCGGGACCGAGCGAGAGAGAAAAGGAAGCTGCAGAGGGTGGCGGTGAGGGTAAAGGTCACTGACGAGGCGGAGAGAGCCGAAGTCCTCGTAGAAAAAAAGCAAGTTGGAGAGCGAGAGTCCCAAAACAAAAAAGCTCAGCGTCAGCTGACTGAATCGCGTCAAAAACCGGGTGAGAACTCAAAAACTAAAACATTTATACAGATTTCAGCCACCCGGAAATGATTTTGTCGAGATGGGGACTGTTTTCCTGTCTTTCTGGTTTCCGTTGTTGTTGTTGTTGTGTGTTGGAGCGGTCTACCCCCAGTGCTGGTGACAAATATACAACTAGTAGACAATCTTCATTATTTTAGTCGACCAAAACTATGTTTTTATCCGCTGAAGAAGTTCCTCCTTCCTCCCGCCGACACTACGCAGCCACCTTGTTGTCCTTCTGGAAGAAAAGAGAAAATGAAAACACTTTTTATACGAGAACTCGTGTTCAGGCAAGAAGACGATAAAGACGAAAACTCAAAACAAGTTCACCTTTTTAAACGTGACCGCCTCCTGAAACATTAAATATCATAGTAACGTGATTCATACGAACTCGTGTGTTACCCTGTATGCTGATAAGTCGGCGAACTCTCGCCCGGCCTGGTTTCCTCTGTATCCTCCCCTGAAGCCGCCGCCTCCGTGAGGCGGCCCGAAGGACCCTCTGCTGGCCGAACGACCCCGACCTCCGCGGAAGCCCATACCTCCGCGTCCACGGTAACCTCCGCGGCCTCGACCCTGGCGGAGGGGGATTCCGAACGTCTCTGCGTTCATCCTCCTCTCCTCGGCCCAGGTCTGCCTCCGCTCCCTGCAGGAGGAGAAGAGGAGGCGCAGAGGAGTCATGTGTCAGAACATCAGTAACAGCACAGACGACGACTCGCTCCTCACCTGTGACGTGAGACGCACTCACCTCGGGAAACCCGACACTCCAGACTTCTCATTGGCTTTCCTGGTGAGGAGAAAACACAAACAGTCCTGTGATGTCACCAAAACATTTGTCGTCACTTCCACTGTGGACATACAGGGACAGACCTCCAGGGGCTCACACAGACCTACAGGGACTAACACAGACCTCCAGGGGCTCACACAGACCTACAGGGACTAACACAGACCTCCAGGGGCTCGCATAGACCTACAGGGACTAACACAGACCTCCAGGGGCAGGGGCGTACCTGGTGTCGTCACAGGAGATGTTGTCAAAGAAGGACTTGGACTTGTCGTAGTAGCAGTTGGGTCCAAGTGGGTCGCCCTCCTCATCAGCGTTGCCTTCGCTGTTCTGGGTCTCGACCCCCGAGTCGCCCTTGTCCTCTCCGTTCACGGCTTTCTCCGCCTTCTCAGTCTTCTCATCTGACAGACAGAAAGAACAAGTCTTCAATCTTTGAGTAGGGAAACATTTTTTAAAGTTTTATTTAAAATCGTCAGAATCGTCCAAAGAGGAAAAAGAAAAATCGGGGATTACCTTTCAGCTTGAGCTTGCTCTGAAACTCTCGGTCGATCTCCTCCTTGTTGAACTGGGCGTTGGCGCTCTCAAAGTCAAAGTCTTTCTCAAATTTCATGGGCCCGTCTCGGCGAACGTTGAAGCGCCCTCTGCCTCGGTGCCCGCCGCCTCGACCGCGCCGGTTAACCGGTGCTCCAGCAGCCGCTGAACGAAGGAAGAACAGGACATGTTAGCCGTCATGATGAAAAGGGTTAAACAGAAACACCACAAACACAAACAATGAGGCAGTAAATCAAGAAACACGTTCACTATGGTTTAGGAGTTGTGTTTTCACTACAGGCAGGTTTCCATTAACCCTCAAAATGCACAAACTGATATTGTGAATAAATACAGCGAACGGAAACATTTTTAAAAAACTCTGTTTGACACAGAACTGTTTTTCCTCTGGCATGAGCTGGTATTTAAAGTGATTGTAAAAAGCCATATTTGTCCAAACTGCAGTGGAAACACGTTTTAGTCTTTTCGAGGTCACGTGATGCTGTGAGGTCACGTGATGC
>NW_024704275.1:0-3444 GCF_008729295.1 Plectropomus leopardus | reverse complement strand
TAGTGGGCATCATATGTGTGAAACATCAGCATGTTAACGTTGTCATTATTACAAGTCGCCGGGCGGGTGTTTGCATTTACCTTGAAAAAATACTGTGTCAGAAAATGGCTGCAGCCAGTGTTTTTTTTTTTTTAGCTGTTTTTGGGTCAGCACCCCCTACCCATCATCCAGGTCCCTTTCCACCCCGCCATCCATTAAAATGTAGGCTAATGGTTTTCCCTCAATATTAATATTGATTATTATTTTGTGTTGTATAATTCATGTCATTGAGTGTTAAATAAGGTATTTCATCAAACTGGACAGGGTGAAAATTATTTTCATTAATTTTAAAGCCATCTGAATAGAAATTATATTTATAACTTATATTTGTTTATGAAATTTAGGTTTGTTTTTAATCACAAACAGCAGCCAATCAGAAAGCAGATATTTGGCACTGGTGTCAAATAAAAAGCATCTGACAGGAAATTCTGAACATCAAACATTTCCTGCATTTTTGTGAATTTTTATACACCAATTTATGTTGGAAAAATCTATCTATCCACTGAGCCACCAGATGCCCCATATGTTTTTAAAGAAATTCAGCTTAAGTTTCAAAGGGTTAAATATAAAAAATACTAAACTCATCCTCTTTAACCCATTTAAACCTGAATCAACATCAGTTCTCTTATGTTTCATTGAGATAGCTTCCACAAGTTATTTAACCCTTTGAAACCTGAAATTGGTTTGATTTCTTTGTAGAAAAAACCTTTGTGGGGAAAAAGGCAATGTGTCACAGTGTGCTCTGCCTCTCTCCTGCTGCTGTGGGATTATCTCCACTTACTCTGCCCCCACCTCTCTCCATCTGGCCACTCCCCCACATCAGCCTCATCACCTCCACCTGGTGCTCCCAACTGCTCTTCATCTCCAGTCAAGCCAATATTTCAGCAGCCTCACTTCACTCACTTTTTCACTTCCATGCCTTGGCTTACCTCTGACCACCTCTCCTCGTCTCTGCCCCGGTCAACCTAACAGCCTTCTGTCTTCAACCACAACTTTTGCCTGTGCACTTACTGGTTCTTGTCTGCCTGTGGCTGTGCGGTGTTCTACTGCTTCATCTCCATCGAGAGAGATTGCCATTCTTCCTGCCGTCTTCAGAGCCTCCTGCTGAGCGAAACATCTCTTCTGTATGAGTGCCTGTACTGATGGTACATCGATTCCCCGCCTGTCCTCAGTGATCCTGCTGCCTGCTCCTACTAGATTTGTCTGCTCTGCTTCCTGCCTACTGAGGCCACCTCTGCTTCCTCCTTGACCATGACTCCTGCCTGCTCCTCTCTGGAGTCCCCACTTTTCCCACAAGCTCCCTCCTGTAAGTGTATCTGCAACTTACCTGATACATTCGCCTTCCAATCCGCTTCACATTCACATTTTCCCCACTCGTACTCTGAACTATCACTTAACCCTTTTCTTTTTTATTCTTCCTGTTTGTTTGTTTGTTTGTTTGTTTGTTTGTTTCTCTTATTTCTTATTTTCTTGAAATGTTTTAACTAATTTGAAAAAAATGTAGGTTTGTCATTTCCTTATGTTTTAGAGAGTAATCAAACCAATTTGCTCAAGTTTCACAGGGTTAAATGTGCATATGGCATGTAACGCCAAGGCACATTATTCATTTTTTAATAAACACCTTTACTTTAGCTCATGTGTTTTTAGCAAGATTTCTTATGTTCAAAATGTTGTACAAATTTAAAGTATATCTGTGTTGTCTGAGAAGTCAAGACCAAAGTGATATTTTGAGACAAAAAGTCCTGTCTGATGGTCTGCCATGCATTACTTCATTACTCTAGACTCTGTCCCCTACAGACTGTCTGACAGACTGAGAGAGCTGTTTGGGACTTATGAGACAAAAAAAGTTTTGGGAAGTGGCTTTGCATTGCTCCTAATCTGTGGCGGAAAACTGAAACTAGATCTAACAAAGAGCAGGAAGAGCCAACTGTGCAGTCCACTGACCTGTAGACTTCTCGCTACGCAAATAAAGGAAGGTGGACTCAGCTGCAATCTCTCTGCCAATTGTGGCTTTATGTCTACACAGCTCATGGTCTTCCAATGTGGTGTCCTCAAAAGTAGCTTTCCAGTTTGACATCCATCGCCATGGTTACTGGGATGTTATCACCAGAGGAGAAGTCGCGTAATGTCACTCAGTGACAGTCAGTTGTGTTTTAACAACATTTTGAAAATATTTTTAATTTTAATTTTAAATATTCATATTTTTTGCATAAAAATGTAATAGAAACCCACCTAGTAAATTAATGGGATTCATCCTTTGGGGATCATAAATATGTGCATAAATTTAATGGCAAACAGTAAAATAGTTGTTAAATTATTTCATTCTGGACCAAGGCGGCAGAAAACCGACATTGCTATCTCTAAAAGTAGTTGTTTCTTCATCACTGCAGGGCTGATACCTCGGCAATAGACTTTTTGATTACAATCTCATCTCAGTGTAAACCACATGTCCTCTGGGGACACTGCTTACAATCTTTTCCCTTTCTACAGTTTCTGGCTTTGCATTAGTGTGAATGCTAAGACGAGGATGACCTGAAAATAGTCCTTCCACTGCATCTCCTAAATAACCGGAGCCCAGACTGCAGCTCTGTGGAAAATAGTTGCATCTCACTTACAGCTTTCATATTCCTCAATTCCTACTAGTGTTGTTATGAGTTAGCGGTGGTGGAGAAGGTCGGGTTTCCCTGATGAAAACATCAATGTTCTCATCAACTGTTTGTTCTGCTCGGGGGGGCAGACCGCGTCCCACAGCAGGAGCTGTCAGCTATTAACAAACACCTGCCTTCCAATCAAATTATTTAACGGATGGCCTCGCCTCCTCTCGCCTCCAGGCAACTGTGATTTCTCTCCCGTTTTCCTGCAGTCTTCACAGCTTCACGTTAGAACTACTTAGTAGATTTTTAGCATTCCTTGCTGAAAGGAGGCATTCCTCCCATCTGGAGTTTATTCATTTTGTTGATTGAAATTAGAGATGATAAAATGTTTGTGGTTATAATTCTTAGACATGATTTTGATTACTCATTGCAGTCACATGCATTTAGACCAAAACCAGAAAACCAGAATTCTGCCCGACAAGTCCTCCAAATTAAGCAACTGTCGTGAAATATTATTCAATATAAAAGTATTTGAAAGTCAATATGTGTAACTGTAACTGTATGAATGTGTGATTCATCCATGGTCATGATTTAGTTAATTTTGGAGGCATCAGAGTCCTTCACTGTCTGCATGCAGGCAGGTACGAAGGCTTCAGAATGTCTGAAGGTTAGAATACTGTGAGATCAGGACCTGATTGATGATCAGCTGACACTGTCTGCATATCGTGCTGTCAGTGCTGTCTGGGATGTCCAGCAGAGAAAGCTTTACACCTCGATCTCCCAAAAAAAAAGTAAAAAAAGGGGAAACTGA
>NW_024704274.1:0-1937 GCF_008729295.1 Plectropomus leopardus | reverse complement strand
AAATGGCGGAAGAAATGTTGTTGTTTGGGCGGGCTCGACGCACGGCGCGATTTCGTCGCGCGTCGAGTCCCATTTTGGGGTTTTTGTACGAGCGTCAAAACTGGAGCGTCCGGCGCGACGCGATTTCATTTGAGGCGCGATGAAATAATTTTCATCGCGTTTGGTGGGTATGCAGGGTTAGATTCTATTTTTTCTTGTTTGACGTAATTTTATTTGTTAATTTAAGATTTTATTTATTTATTTTTTATTTTAAATCTTTATGCATGCATTCTATGTTTTTTGTTGTTGTTTTTTTATCTACATTCTTCTTTATAGTTAAATAAAAATTAATTTACATTTTTTTACATCAGTGTGACTAATCTTGACAAATTTACCTTCATTAGTATGAAGCGATACGTTAATTAATGCACAGAAATGTGCCGAATTCTGGACCGGACTTTTAGGTCCAACATGTTACATAAGACGAAATAAATTTTAATGATTCTTACACAACCATGACTCGGCAGAACACAGTGAGGAGGCCCCACATGCATCCGTCATGCAGACGGCGAGTTTGTTTCACAGCTGGGAACAATAACCAGACAGACCCGCTGACTCGCTGCCGCTCCACCAATCAGACGGCAGCGTGCTGGGGGAGGACCAGGGGCCTCGGAGGCCTCGGGGGCCTCGGGGGGGCCTCGGGGGCTCCTGGTGTCCTGTTTAAAATGTACTCACACCTGCAGAGCTTCATTCCTTCACTCACATCGAGTTTTTATTCCACCTGATCAGCTGCAGAAAAAGTGCTCCTACTGCAACTTTAAAGGTATTTTACTCAAGTAAAAGTACTCAAGTAAAGTACACTTTACTCACAGTAAATGTTATTTAGTCAAGTAAAAATAAAAGTACTCACTTTACTCCGTCACATTTTATGTTCATGTCATGCACCGTGATATTATTATGATGAGTGAAGCAAAAGGCAGAATTCTATATTTGTGCAAATTAAATTATAATTTTGATTATTAATATTATTTCAGGGGTTGATTTGTTTCTGTTATCTGAACAATTTAATATAATAATAAATGAGACATTTTTCTTTCACTCCTTCAGCTCCAAAATATGCAGCAGGATCAAGGACAAAGTTTAATTTCAGTTTTTCAACTATGTTTAAAATAATGAATAAATGAATAAATTTTGATATTATTATGGACATTTTCCTTAGTTTTTTTTAAATATCTGTCTGATGTTTGACAGTTATGTTTGTTTTTTTTTAAAGAGGTACCTTAATGATATTGATTTGGACTTTTTCCTAATTTTTTATTTTATTTTATTTTATTTTTTGCTGATTTTACTGATATTTTGGATTTTTTCTTGACATTTTTGTAGATTTAACTGGTATTATTTGGATATTTTCTCAACATATTTTTTTTTAAAAAAAGGTAAAATCCCTCCTCCCCCACCTGACTGTGTGGATGGGCGGAGCCTGCAGTCAGCTCACCTGTGTGAGATGAGAACAAAGAGCTGGCTGCGTGCGGACGCCTCTTCCCTCCTCGGCTCTGACGTGTGAGTCAGCGGTAAGTTTTCGTTGTTTTTGTTAAATGTATCTGAAGCAGCTTCAGGAAGCTGATTTGTTTTTGTCCTGATGAGTTTAATTGTAAGTTTCCTCGTCGTGCTGAAGTCTGATAGATTTTTCATTTATTGCAGTCAGGAGCTATTTATTATTATGTATTTTTTCTGTAAGCAGATAAACCAAAATTGAACCCTCCTGCATCGACTCTGTGCATGTTTAACCGGCTGAGAGTGGACATTTTCTCCATAAACATCATCTTTAGCTCAATAAAGATCATTTTCATTAATAATAATTATTACAGTCAAGTTTTTCACCTCTTTATTTACTTGTTGAATTTACTTGTTTTCCCTTAAAAAAATAATTTCCGAACTGTCTGAGTGGTTAAATTTGC
>NW_024704273.1:0-1011 GCF_008729295.1 Plectropomus leopardus | reverse complement strand
ATCCCACCTTTCACGTCTCCAGGATCAAGCCGTTCAAGGAGAGTCCCCTGCAGCCTGTCTCCCGACCGCCTCCGCCCCCTCGCATCATCGACGGGGCTCCGGCTTACATGGTGCACCGCCTGCTCCGCTCTCGCCGTTGTGGGAGAGGGCTGCAGTACCTGGTAGACTGTGAGGGGTACGGGCCGGAGGAGCGGTCTTGGGTTCCGGCTCGCAAGATTCTGGATGCGCGACTCATGGAGGCGTTTCATCGCCTGCATCCTGACCAGCCCTCCAACCTCGCCTCGGCATGTGGTGGTTCCGGCTCTGTCCCCTGCTCTCCTCCTATTTCTGAGCCGTCTGGGGGTGACGATGTGGACTCTGCCTCGGAGATGGACGTTTCCCTCTCTGGGGACGAGGGTGGTGAAACTGGAGCCTCCGAGGAATTCTAGCCCTCATCCTGGCCCCCTCCGCCCACCCTGCTCCTGTGGCCTCGTTTTGGGACGTCATGGGCCGTCCCTTGAGGGGGGGAGGTTCTGTCATGATCCCTGCCTCTCATCCTCCTCCTGTCACTCTGCCAGTACTTTTCCACTCACCCTCCCTCTGCTCCACTCTACCTGCAAGCCACGCCCACCTCTTCTGCCAGCTCAGCTCACTCACCTCACAGCTGCAGCTCATCACCAGTCAGCCATGCATATAAGCCTCTCCAGCACACTCACTCTCCGCCAGATTGTTCTACCGCGTCATGCAAGACTTTCCAGCGTTCTTCTGCCTGAACTCACGAAGCCGACTCTGCCTGTCCCCCACCTGCTCTCCTCGTCTGATCCCTGGTAAACCACCTGCCTTCTGTCCCCGACCACGTGTTCTGCATCAGCGTTTCTAGAAGTGATCTGCTCTGCTGGTAATGATTCCTCTACCTGGCCCCGACGACTGTCCTGCCTGTTCCCCGTCAGTACTGCTGCATTCACGGACTGCTCAGCTGGCTACAAAACCCCCGCCTGTCTCCGACCATTCCTCCGCTCTCGGACTACGGGG
>NW_024704272.1:0-2661 GCF_008729295.1 Plectropomus leopardus | reverse complement strand
ATGTTGATGTTTTGCTGTTTTGTTTTTTACTGTGCAAATAAATAAATAAATAAATAAAAATTAGACATACTCTGTTGGGTAAACTGTGGTTCATTACAGCTGCTCTGATGAAGAACAAGCACAAGTATATTAAAACATAAATGTAAAAATATATATACACTAATAGTAACAGCACAGAATGTAAATATTTAAATATTTAAAAATAAAGTGTGTATAGTATTCTGAGCATGTAAGTGTGTAAAAATTGTTGACAATTAGCATTAATATGTGAATAATTGAACTATAACATAGAAGATGTTTGTGAAGTTGTAAAGTTTGAAAGTTTGTAAAATATAAACTGTGCCTTATGCCACAATGCAGTGTATAAAACTAGTAGGTAATTAAAAAATATAAACATATAAATATGTGTGCAATGCTACAACAATGAACAATGGAGATATACATAGGAAAGAATAACAATAAAAATATATACAATATGTGTAATGTGTTAAATATAGCCCACGTTCAGGAGTTAATATTGCAGATTTGATAATTGCACAGGGGATTGCTTTGGTTATAATATTATACCAGATGTTGCAGTTAAGACACTGATATAAAGAATTATTGCACCTTAAAACCTTTATTGCACATCTGAAGTATAATGAATAAGTTATGGAATTTTAAATTTGTGTGTATTCAGTCCAAGTTCCAGTCTATTGATCTGGAGTGTCTGATAATCTGATGGCCACAGGTAGGAATGACTTCCTTTTCAGGATTTTTACCAGTTTTGATCTCCTGCTAGTTAGTTTTGGAGAGGAAGGACCTCCATGGATAATTCAGCTGAATTCCTGAACAATGAACACTGAAGGACTTCTAACTGGGAGAAGTTTCAGCTGGTTGTTATAGGTGCCACTATACTTTTGAAGTGCCTCCCCTGTTTTGCACCATCCCTCTCATAAGTAACGAACTGTCCCTAAGTAACAGCACCTCCAAATTGTTTTCTTTCTTTTAGTGTAAAGAAGTACATTCTGAATGTTTAGAAATTTACAAAACAGCTGATGAGCAGCCTGAGATGTCTTCGGAAAAATATGCATAATTTAAAGGTTATTTTTTTAGTTTTTCCACATTCCGTCAGTCAGTGCAGGTGAATTTTTCCATTTCCACTCTTATGTACTAATGCTGACATCACCACACCAAACTAAAGCTGAAGCTATTGAGGGAGCAGGTGAAGTTATGCTGTGCATTACAAACCATTTAAAAATCAAAGTTAAGCCTTCACAAGAACATCAATATTAGGTGTGCAGAGTTATGCAAAGGGGCAGATGATTGTGAAAAGTATCTGTGACACCCCTGGTTTAAATCATCTTGTGGCTGTTAATTTTAAGAGTCACCAAGATCTCATCCTTTCAGATGTTGAGCCATTGCTCCTTACCACAGCCACCATCCACTCTCCATCTGTGGGACGTTCCTGTCTAACTCATGACTTGTCCACCCCCTTCAAATAATGATGTCATCATGGGGTCGAATCACAAAAGACTCATCATATTTCTTCAACTTTCCTGTTGTGTACTATGTCAAACAAATAAATTCAATTATTCTTAAAACCTCCTTTCAATTAAGTCTGTCCTGAAGGAATTAACATCCAACTCAATGCAGTATTGAATGACTGAAGTCAACTAATTTTGGGGTAACATAACTTGTCCACTGGAAATTCCCCTTCAGTTAGAATTAGCAAACAGTTTCTAACCCAAGATACCATTAACCGAGAGGGACTGTTTGGTGCATTTTAGGTGCTTTTCATTCTTCATTTTTTTTAATCATTTTGGCTGTGTTCATATGGCAAAACTTTTGGAAAGATTGTGTACTTTTGTTTAATCTTGGAATTTCCAGCTCAGCTCCTACAATAAGACTGGAATACACATTTGAAACTAAATTGTTACATTCATACTGTTAAGTGCAAAAAATGCTCCACTGAAGCCCATTCAAACTGCAGTTTTTGATCCCTAAGCCATCAAAGCATAAAAACATGCACTGTATTATTTCTGGGTGTCATTCTGGGCTTTTGCCTCGGAATTTGTCATTTTGACTATTTTCTACCTGATGACATAATTTTTACCATATTTAGCATATGGAGAAAATACATGCTATTTCTAGGTGCACTGTCACAATCAATGTTGCTGCTAATCATTGACACATCCCAGACTGTGATGATTTAAAAAAAAAAAAAAAAATCTAAAAAACCTACTTAGCATGTACTATAATGACAATATTTCTTTCTTTTTCTTTAACCTAAAAACGTGGCATTTAAAGGGTTAACAATCTGAAAAGAAATAAATATTTGATATTTATGATCAGGACTGATGTTGGTTAAAAAAATAAACTCAATGAAAGTAGAAAATCATAATAATGTATAACATTTTTTATAGCCTGATTTTGTAAAGTGCATTTTGTGAGCAAAAATGTATAAAAATCAATGTTGCTGCTAATCACTGACATGTCACAGGCTTGCGATAATAAAAAAAATAATAATAATGATCTACTTAACACATAGTATATTGAAAATAATTCATTTTTGTGTTTGTTTGTTTGTTTGTTTTATCTAAAGACATAGTGGCAGCAAAATCTGGCATTTTAAGGGTTACAGTCCACATGCGCTTTGTGGACTTGGAGAAGGCATTCGAC
>NW_024704271.1:0-1882 GCF_008729295.1 Plectropomus leopardus | reverse complement strand
TTTTTTTTTTTGTTTCTTTTACACTTTTTTGTTTGCTTATTTTCGGGAAATTTTCCTGTTACTTTTTACAAATTACTTGCTCATTTGTAGGCCATGTTTTTTTAAGTTGCTTTACCCCATTTTTACTTTTAAAGAAATCAAATCAATTAATAAACCTGTTTTAACTGTTGCTTGTGAAGGACTATAATTTTGCTTTATTAAAGAGTTGTAGATTTACAATCAGGTCTTTGCAGGTCTGTTACATGACTGTATGCACCATGCTTTCGCCCTCTTTGACCTCATCGAAAAACATGTGCCCGCAACACCTCCACATGCACACACTTGCTGCAGCTCAACAGTAGCTGCAAATGCAATCTTTGACTTTTGATTACACACACAGAGTGAAGTGGCTGACTAACCTCAAATCTCATCATTACCAGTGTTACAGGGGACGAGAGAAACCCTCTGTAGTCCCACCACAGAAATAGAGTGGTGACAGTTTAATGGTCTCCGAGCTCAGAGCACCACACCCTCGCCACTCTATATTAAAGACCTGTACTCCCACCCCGGCACGTGACGTCAGGTGCTTGAACCTGCTCTGCAAAGCTTTCTGGGATTGTTAATCTACAGGGGGGTTAAATTCCCTCTCAGCGATGACATTATTGTGCGTGACTGTGAATGGAAATTTTGCAGCCCTCCATCACTGTCAAAGCTCCTAATGCTAACATTTACTTCTCATTTATTTATGCTAATCAGTAACAACTGGATTTTTTCTTCTCTTTTTAAATGATCTGCAATTGGATATGTCTAAATGATTCAAAGCTGGAAGGACATGCACAATTTTATCATGCTTTGGGAATTCTTTCTCTACTGAGATGAGAAGCTCATTCCATTGTAATGAATTCTCTACGCCTGCATCTGTCCCCTAACCCTAACCCTACCTCTGAATATTCATTAATTTTTCCCCATAAAGGCCTTTCCAAATAATATGACCACTTTTTCCTGTGCACTCGGTGAGCCATTCGTATTGAGAATACAACCCACAGACTTTCTGTCTCTCTAATAGCCTTATATTCCACAACATGGGGACCTGGTTGAGACAACTGTTGAAAGTTTGCTGGAGCCTCAGCAGCCCCTGTGGCTTGACAGCCTTTTGTGTGAAACACTCCAGATGGGATCCCACACTTTGAGCTGTCCTAATGACCGGCAGTATCACCAGAACCACAAGTGAAAACCTCTGAAGTGACAGAGAGCGAAGGAACATCATTAATAAAGATAATGAAGCAGATGGGTGCTCTAATGGGTGGGTGGAGGAAAAGTCAGTCAGGGGTGAAGAAGTGCTTGTTGAGAGACACTCGGATATAGAAACCGGATGCTTACCACTGTGTGTTTTTGACCTTGAATAACCACAGCAAACACATGTCAGCCAGCTTCGCCAAAGATGAGTCAATGAATATAAATTTTATTGTCTTGATGGCTGCACAAAACTGTTTTCTATCTCTGATATCACAAGCAGTGGAAACAGTGTGGAAGTGTTACTTTGGCTCAGGAGGGGAACTTTGTTTCAAATAAGAAAGGAAAGAGCCCTAACCAAGGGACAATCTCTGAGGCTGAAAAATGCAGCAAATACAAAGAGACAAAAACTGCAGTTCCTCTAATGGCCACTTGAGGCTGGCTCCAAAACAAAGTCAATCACCATAGACCTCCATGTTCACCTATATAGCAGAAATAAACATATTTACATACTGGTCCAAAACACAGTTTTGGTCTTTATTGCTATTTTCACACTAAATACAACTGTACTTAGGGTAACTCCACCCCTTACCTTACAAAGGAGCAAGCTTCATTTACTTCATAGTGGTTTTTACCTCTTTTATTGTTGTTTGTGTGGCAGTATAGAGAC
>NW_024704270.1:0-3992 GCF_008729295.1 Plectropomus leopardus | reverse complement strand
AACTTATTACATTTGATTACTTTTTTATTACTAACAAATGTTTTAAACCCCCTTTTTAATCAACATTTTTATTACTAACTATAATTTAATTACATATTTTTTTCTCAGTAACTGTAAGTGATTACAATTACATTTATTTTGTAATTTAATCACTGTAACTAGTTACTCCACAACACTGCAGTGTAAGTTATAAACACCAGCCCTCCATATTAGAGGGTCCGCACCATTACCATGCCACCGGTGTATGCCTTTCGGTGTGCAGAGTAGGCGAAGTCTTCACACTATTTAACAGTAACCGCAGTCAGCAGATATGCTGAATCCACCACTAAATTTCAGAGAGAGCGGCATATACATCACCATGACCACAAAGATTAAAAAAAAATAAATGTTGTTCAGGCTTACAGGAAATGATTTTATGCACAGTACTGTTCATGCAGGTTGAACAGTTGCAGGATGCTGTTATTTGTCAATTAGGAAAGCTACCATGGCGTTTGCCCTGTAGACTGACATCGTTGTATGCTTTGTCAACTGACAGTTACGTGGTTGCTGCCGCTGGCTGACAGGTTACACTCCATTTAAACAGCTTTCCCAGCCCGTTGTGTGTTGAGTGGTGCACTGGTGCACTGAAATGGAGCAGACCCAGTGAACGTGAGATGGGCCAAACTAAAAAATTACAATACACCGTGTTCATCTTCCTGACAAGTTTTGTTTTAATTAGTAATTTGATGCAATAAAAAGGGGGTCTGACATCATGATTGACAGCTGTGTTTGCCAGTTGTTGCGCTTGCAGTTAATGGCGCTGCTCGCGATAGGTCGGATGGGTGTACGGGCAGGAACTTAATACCACTCCAAATGACGTCCCCACTGTAAGGTGGCAGTGGCTGTATCTGGGTTATTTTGGCTTCATTTTTGTAGAGTTGACTTGGAGATGCAGTGTCCATGCTAATATACAGTCAATGATCAAGGCACATAAAAACAACAATGGATGATTTCCAATTCACCTAATCTCAGTGTCTTTAGTCAGCTGGAAGAAACCCACACCTGATAAATCCACACAGAAAGAAGAACCTTCTCTCTGCAAGGCGACAGGGATAACTGCTGAGCCACACTGCCATCATTAACATAATGTGTTTATCATAAAGGTGAAATTGCATTATGTGGCCGAGCCAAGCTGACACATTGTGCATAGTTAGAACAATTTGCACATGAACTGAGATTCGGAGCTCAATTTCAGTCCACAGAAATATCATTATACACTAACGGTCTGCTTATTAGCAGATGAATAATATCAAATTAGCCACTTCAAACAAATTTTAATGCTCTTAATTAAAGTAAATTGAGTTTGGCTGGACTGTGTTGCCTCTTGCTTGTCAGTAGAAATTCAGCATAATTTTTAGATAGATAGAAAGAAAGCAGCTTGGAAAACTTGAATCTTTTCCAGGCTAATACTGTCGACGTAATATATGCGTAATCTATACATTTATGCTGCCAGGAATTCTCTCTCTCTCCTTCTCTAGCTCACACACACACACACACACACACACACACACACACACACACACACACACACACACACACAGGGAGTCTGTGATCCTATATTTTGTTTGCTGAAAGTGCTTTAACAGCAGCGTATAAATAGGCTCAGAGGAGTCAGAATCTTTAAACAGCTCCTTTACAAGAAAATGCTTACAGTGCGATGCTTTGTTCAAATCTTCGTGTACTTTTATACATCTTCACATCATTAGGCCAGCTGTTCAAAGTGAGCATGACTGACGCACAGTAATGTGCGAGCAGTGCATGAATTGGTTGATTGCTTTATTAATAGTAACATGTTTTAGTGATTGTGTCCACGTTTTTGAGGGTGTGGTGACTCATATCTTGTTGACATGGAGACCAAAATAGCAGCCAAATGGAAGAGGACATTCAGTCTACCCTTGAGAGTTTTCACGATGGTGAAGAAAATGGAGAGAGAAAGACAGAATGAGAGGAGTGACAGAAGGAGAGAGGAGAGGAGGGCTTAGAGAACTATGAAGGTTTGTGTTGTATAAGCCAACGGTGAGTCACACTCACCGTTTGAATCTTGAGAACTAATAGAAAATCGTTTGTTTTCTCTCACTAGGGAGTGGGTTAACTCTGCAAGGACAAAAAAGGAAATAGGGTGATTTGAGAAACAAGAAGGAGTTGTCTTATGCAATGCATGTCAGGGTCATTACAGAGTGACATGAGGATTTGGTACACTGAGTGCATTAAATGCACTCACAGGAGGTCAGGTGAGGTTCTGACAGGTAGGAATTTTACTGCTATGATGTGTCATAACCAGTGTTGGGAGTAACGTGTTACCAAGTAACGCCGCTACTTATAGCAGGAACGAGTAATGAACTTTATTACTTTCTGATATTCAGTAACGGTGTAACAATTAGGCCTACTTAAATACAAATAGGTTTGTTACTTGTTACTCTGTGAAAAGGCTCATGCGTCAGCAGTGTGTGAGCAGCGAAAAATTTGTTGTTTTTTAATATTGCGCCAATGTTATCAAGTTAGAGCGTTCAAACTGCTCGTCTATGCAGCGGTGGTCAGGAGCGGGTCAGCTGCAACACATCTGCAGAAACGGTGGCTCGCAGATTTTTTACGTGTGCATTGTCAGCAGAAACAAACAGTGAAAATGGTGTTTTTTTTAAATCATCACATGGACTCTAGACCACCTTTTACTGCAGTTTAAAATCTGTCACAGAGATGAGAAAATACAAAGATGTCTGTTTTTCTCCAATTTCTCTGTTTCCCTTTCAAAATATAAGCCCTCTGACAACATCTCTGTGGACAGAATCCCATCAGTTGCTGACACAAGGCATTTTATTTTGAAACTGCATTATTGTCATGAGAGGAATTGTACTTTTATACTGTCCTCCATTATTGAAGATGATGTGAATGGAGTTCAATTGATTTCAATTTCTGTTAATGTAACAAAGAATAAACCTCACTGTTTAGTAATAAATTACTGTTAAGTGTCTGAGAATCTGTCAGGCTGTGTAATATGTCACACTGTCAGAACAGTGTACTAGTGCTCCGTTTGATGACGTGCTAAGGTTACAATAAATATTCCTATGAAAAGTTTTGTTTTGTTGCTCCACTACTTACTTTCAGCATAGTGATAATGGGGCCAGTGTATATAGAATTTGACAGTCTTGTCCCAGCTGTGCCAAAACAACACTAAAATAATGTGTGTACATATCTTTGAAGCATCAATGGAAATAACAAAACTTTACTTTTTCTAGTAAATAATTAATTACTTTTACTATGCAGTAATTGAATTGAGAGTAATTGAATTACTTTTTGACAGAAGTAACCAGTAATTGTAATTATTAACTAATTATCAGTAACTTGCCGAACACTGGTCATAACACACTGCACCAGATTTTACCACTAAGGTGAACTCTGACCTTGCACCATCATCAGGTTAAAACCTCAATTTGATGCTTTAGTTGATGTATAACTACAGATTTCCATAGGCCTCAGCTGTAGCCTACATTGTATTTACGTGCTAATTAGCAAATGTTAGCATGCTAACATGCTAAACTAACATTGCATACCCAGTATACGCAAGCAGAGATTTGCTCGCATTCATTGTTTATTGGAAGCGTCTGATTCGCTGCACAAAGCATGCTGGGATACCTTCAATGCAGACCAAACTGATGTGTTGACAAGAGGGAGTGACAGTCTCAAAAATAGAAATGGTGCTCATGCAGGCAAAGCCAGACAAGCTGAAGCTCTGCTGACTTTCTGAACATCTCTGTGTAAATCCAAGAAATGCTAAAGTGAAACTCATATAAATGCACTGTAGTTGATTATTTATCTATGTATAAGGGCACATTTTTCAGCGAATGCCAGGGTATGATAATATTATTTATGTGAGTCAGCCATTTCCAGTTTAATTTGTAAAATATGGCAGAAAACGTTTTTGTACTGTTCCTTTTTTGTTAATAAAACATCCTTGT
>NW_024704269.1:0-1368 GCF_008729295.1 Plectropomus leopardus | reverse complement strand
TTTTGTTATTTTACATTTACTTTTTTTTTATATTGATTTTCAGGTCATATTTTGCACCTTTTTAAAAATTTCTTGAAAATTTTTGGTAAGATGAATAGGATTTTTAGTAATTTATTTATTTTATAAAAATTAATCTTTCTGTCATACTTATTTCTGTGTGTTTTATTTATTTATTTTATTTTATGTTATCATTTTGAATTACACGACGGGGTAGGCTGGGGAGGGGAGACTTAGACAAAAGTTTAACTTTCATTTATCAACATCTTGCAAAATTTGTAAAATGTATGGGCACACATGGATGAGACATAGCTACGTAGATATGATTTATAAATATACTCTGCAAAAAACTGAACAAAAGTTTGATCAACAATAATTTGCATTACATGGAGGGTGAGTCACTTTTTTGTTCACTAATAAAAAATCCCAAGAGAGCAAACATTTTCAAGCTTTCGTTTTTGCGGTGCTGCAGCAGGATTCTCTCGTGTGATGTTCGGAACGATCCTGCGTTTGGCTAATAGTCGTGTTTGAACACCGTAATCCTCAGCGCCTCTCCGGTAATCTCAGCTCTCTTTCTCTAATCTCTTAATTCACAGATTTACACAGAGAGCCAGAGACAGCGAGGGAGAGAGAGGATTTCCTCTTTGACTCCCTCCAGCTCTGTTTTTCTCTCCTCTGACTCGTCTCTCTGCATCACAGTCAAACTGGGCGAGAAAAACAAATGTCAATCATTCTACATGTTTACCCTTTTTGGTTTTTTTTATTTTTGGATGTGAAACAAGTGTTGTCTTTTCCTCATTTTAAAGGCTGCAGTACAGGAAAGTGATGTCATTTTCTGAACTTATCATTCTTGCGTTCACCACTAAAGTAATTAAATCCACAATAATGATGATCATCACAAATCTCATCGTGTTAATATTTTGTCCAAGTACAAATAGTCATCACTAAAATTGGATTTTGTTGCTCAGTCCAGCATTTATAAAGCTGTTGAGGAGATTTAAAATATTGTGATATACACCGTGTAATATTGTAATATTATTTCGTGGCCATACCGCCCAGCCCTACTCAAGTGTTATATCGCAAATACATTAAAATGTTGAAAAAAGTCGCAAAACAACGCATATATACATCACTATTTCTGTCAATCTTAAAGGTTCCTTTGGCTCCTCAGTGAGATATGAAGATATCATCAGGTTAATTTTGGTTTAAATATTTATTTTCTGTCAGACACTGAACATGACAAATATACTGTAGAACAGCATCACCAGCTGGAGGACCTATTCTACTAAAACTCACAGAGGTCCAGTTACTAAAATGTCCTCCTAGCAAAGGTCCGAGCCTCAAACCTAAAATCAATATCACCATTAACTG
>NW_024704268.1:0-1157 GCF_008729295.1 Plectropomus leopardus | reverse complement strand
AAAACATTTTTGCAATTGCTTTTTCTTTAAAAGCGTTTTGGCCATTTTGAGAGAAAAAATGTGGCTATTTTTTTCTCTCAAAATTTGTTTTGAAGATTTTTTGTTTGTTTCATTTAAATTTTTGGCATTTTTTTTTTCTTCAAAACTGTTTTGGGGATTTTTAAAGAAAACATGCCTTCCAAAACTTTCTGGATAAACCCTAAATATTTACATTCATGTCGAGTAACACTCACCATCCACGTTCGGATGCTGTCGGCCAGCGAATACACCTGCACGAAGTCTTCGCTCAGACAGGATTTGCAGTCCTGATTAACTGCAAAGACCAGACGGGAGAAATCAACACAGAATTACGATAATAAACAGTCAAACTCGACTTTATGACGGCTGATTGCGGCCGAGCGTTACCGTAGGCCTGCAGGGCGTGGCTGAGGGCTGGCGTGTGGTACACCATGGCAGCCCAAATGGCGTTCACAGCCTGATCCGTCTTTGACCCGGAGGCGATCTCGTTCCTCATTGGCTGTTTTCTGCAGGAGTGCATGAGCGTCTTCATCAGCTTCGTCCTGCTGTCTGTCGGCTCCACTGACGGGTTCCAGCGGGAAAAGTCCTCCAGGAAGCTCCTAAACTCATCAGGAGTCCACATGTTCGTCTACGACACAGAAAAATCAACGCCGTATTATTTCAGACCCAACGAGCTGATGAGATCAATACGCAGACATTAACATAAACCTGAAGATGGATGTATGGAGGACAAAAAACGACTTAAGTGTCAATAAATGAAAATGTATAAATAAATAACAGTACAATAAACAAATAAATAAAACAAATCCATAAATAAATAAATTATGAATAAACACAGCGATAACATAAACAGTGATACATAAATGTAAGAATAAATATGTATATACAGAAATAAAAAAGGCATGAAATAAATACACTGATATAAAAGGATTTCTATTCTCCTATTTTCCTATTCTACTAAAATTCAAAGAGGTCCAGTTTCTAAAATTTCCTCCCAGCAAAGGTCCGAGCCTCATACCTAAAGTCAATATCACCATTAATTGCACATTTTACTTTGATTACGATTAAAGAACGATTATTTTGCTTTTTGCTTCTTTTTCTGTGGTTTGTTTTTTGTCCTCATAGTTCACTGACACAGT
>NW_024704267.1:0-1144 GCF_008729295.1 Plectropomus leopardus | reverse complement strand
CAGCTGTCTCCTGTCTGCAGCCGTCTCTGTCTGCAGCTGTCTGCAGCGGAGCTCCCTCTGAGGAAACCACAGAGAGTGAGCGTGACACAGACCTCAGATCGGCTGTGTTCAGGTGAACGTGGTGTCGTGAGTCCAGGTGCTGCAGGTGGTTTTCAGACAGGTGAGCCCCGCTGACCTCGCTGCTCCTCCCTCTATTATTGATCACAGCTGCATCGATTATTAACAGCTGACCATTGATCCTGTTACATCACACAGTCCCTGTGGCTCAGCGTGTCTGATTGGCCGAGCTCTGTGATGTCACAGGTTCCTGGACTGGTTCTGTTCAGGAGTTTTGGGACCTCGGTGCCGTCAGAGAACCGGCTCTGTTGAGCCCCAGACGGCGCTGCACAGTGAAAGTCAACGGTAGAAACAAAAGAGCAAATCACATTTTTACTGCAAACTTTTGTTGTTTTATTGTTATAGATGTTTCTTTATTTTTTTAACCCAAAAAACAAACATGAACCGAGTGTTAATGAGACTCTGTGGCAGCTGATTTTCTCTCTCCACTCTTTGGCTGCTTCTGAGTCCGTTTATTTTAGTTTGAGATGCTCTGATCATACAGACTGCAGCACTCTTTAATGCTGAAGAGATGTTTTTAATTCCAAATGAGGAGGAGCAGGAGGAGGAGGGGAAGGAGGAGGAAGAGGAGGAGGGGGAGGAGCAGGAGAGTGAATCTGCAGTCTGAGCTGAAACAGAAAGTAAAAGTAAAAACCAGCTGAGTGTGATGAAGAGGAGGAGATGCTGTGAGGCAGGGCTCAGCAGGTTTCAGGTCTCAGCAGCAGATTCTGATCTTTTTTTGTCTGAAGAGGATACTGGTCCTGACGATGATGATGATGAAGAGGAAGATCCCCTTTGTGCTCAGCAAGAGGAAGGAGTACAACTCAGGTGACTGAAGCTTTCATGTTATATTGATGAAGATGATGATGATGATGATGGTAGTGAGGATGATGATCGTGGTGATGATGATGGTGATGATGATGGTGATGTGATGATGAAGATTATAGTGATGATGATGATGATGATGATGGTGATGATGATGAAGATGATGGTGGTGGTGGTGATGATGATGATGGTGGTGATGAAGATGATGATGATGATGATGATG
>NW_024704266.1:0-7440 GCF_008729295.1 Plectropomus leopardus | reverse complement strand
TGTCAAAATTTGAGATTTTTGCCATACTATAGTATGCGATTTTTCGCTATTTTTTCAACATGCTAAATTATCACTTTTGGGGCTTTTTTTGGTCCTGTTTTCAACATGCTACGCTATGGCACGTTTATATGAGCTATAATAAGCAGTTTCCAGCCATTTTTGGGACATGTCAAAATTTGAGATTTTTGCCATACTATAGTGTGCGATTTTTCGCCATTTTTTCAACATGCTAAATTATCACTTTTTGGCCCTTTTTTGGCCCGTTTTCAATATGCAACGCTATGGCGCGTGTATATGAGCTATAATAAGCAGTTTCCAGATATTTTTAGGATATGTCAAACTTTGAGATTTTTGCCATACTATAGTACGTGATTTTTGGCCATTTGTATCTCATTGAACATTGATTAAAAAAGTCACATGCCTTCCAAAATTGCATAAAAATGTCATACCATAGTTTGTCAAAGTCAAATTTTTTAAAACATTGCCAAACTGTAAACTTAATTGATGTCCAACTTTTCTGTCTTCGTTCATACAATAGGGATGGGTTGGTGAAGCCGTATTTAGCTTTGAGGCTTTTCATTTTGAGCTAAAAAAATGTAAAGGTTTGGGGCCTTAATCTCACCTGTCACAGTGACACCTGGTGGCAGCAGCCCTTCAAGACTAGGGCTAAAGCACAACAACAACAGTTTTAATACTTTTAGTCTTATTTGTATAAAATAATAGAACAAGAGGTCCTTTCTTTATTATGGAATCTGTCATAATTTTGTTCATAAATGCAGCATGGCATGTAGATGGAATTGTGAAATAGGTTACAATAAAAATAATGTATATACTAATTGTCCAAAAAAACCTACACATAAAGTATTTTTGTGTCTTATTGGTTAAGTTCAGGTGTTTCATATATCTGCCATGTGCACACTTGCACAACATATCAATGGAAGCTAAGTATATATCTCTCTGACTGGTGAGGAGCTGCTCAGTTGCTGAACTTCTGGGCAGAAAAAACAAAAACTCTTAAGACTAAAAGCACCAGAACTACAGCTTCAGCTGGCACTGCCAGCTTCCCCAACAGAAGGTCGAAAAAATATTGGCAGATGGTTGCGCTATGGAACATATCTAAGGTTTTAGAACATACAAATAAAAAAGGAGATATTTTGGGCTCATCTATCAGTCTTATTCAAGACAGATGTAAATAGCACAAACTGCCAGCAGTGCTGCTATTAATGGCATATCATTCCCTAATGATGTGACTAGTACTATCATTTAATGAGCCCATAGGGGACATGGTATAGTATGTACTTATAGGTCTTATAGTATATTTACAGCAAGATGCACACTCAGTTTTTGCATGATTTGCTCAAACATATTTGGTGAGTAAGAACATGATAGATACCATTGCTAAAAAAAGAAGAAAGAAAGAAAGAAATCCACATCCCAAAATCAAAAATATACATTACTGTCCTACCTGTACTGCAGTTTAGAACTTGTCAGCATTTGGTGAAACAAATAACCTAAATAAAAAAGAAAAACACAATTACTTACAGGTCTTACGGCAACATGCACATTCAACCTTTGCATTTTCTTCTTAATAAACATATTTAGTGAGAACACAATAGATACCATATGCAAAAGAAAGAAAGAAAGACTTTTGACACTCTTTAAGAAAACAACACCAACAAAGCGCCGCTTCAATTGTCAGTGCTGAAGGCCTGGCGTCTGCTGGAGAGGGCACGAGAAAGGGCTGTGGCGCGTGGAACACGGGTATCTGCGGAGCCTCCTTTCCATCACCCTCAGTTTCCTCTGCAGTCGGTGCTTTTTTTAGCACAACAAGCTGAGTGCCATTCAGTTCAATTATATTGGAGAGAAGGCAGTCATCTCTACGGCCGATATCTCCAACACTCTGCAACTCAAACCAAAGCAGTCAAGATTGATAAACAGCACTGCATGTAAGAGTAATCATATACATTTTTGATTTGGGGGGTAAACTTTCCCTTAAATAAAAAAAAATCAATAAAAATCTGGATAATACCAAATAAAAATGGTCACGCCAATACGCATCTTCAGTTTAAAGGAAAAAAACAATTTTATTTATTATGCAATGCTTATACATTTCACTCTGTTGACAGATCACTATAAATAACCTCATAAATCTAACCTCATATATGTTAGTACTTTAGTACCAATAGCAGAAATGTCTGTTAAACAGCTGCCCACATCACAGCAGTGAAAGTAATAAGTTTGATTGTTCTTTTGTGTAACAATTCACACTCCGTTCTTGAATGTGACGAATTCCGTAATAATTTTGGTGTAAAAGATGCAAACAGACAATTCAAATATTATTGTTCAGCTGTACTGCAGTGTAAATAATTTGAAATAAGAGCGACAATCTACAGTTTTTCTAGTTGGCATCCACCAGTGGCATTTTGTGTGTTGCCACATCACACATTGGATGAGGTTCTACAACAAAAACTATCTGAATCACATTTAAGAAACAATGCGTCTGAACGAAATGTGAAATTGTGTGCCATGCAATTACTTCAGTAATAATTAATTCAAAATGGCAGTTGTGTGGCTACAGAGTAATCATCCTAAAATTGTGTTCGCCGGAGGTCTGAGGGCTGCCTGACTGGAATAGCTGCTGAACTGAAAGAGGATAAATGGCGGCGTGGCCTTTTCCCTTTGAATACTTATTCACTTAACTCATCACTAATGGGCTTGGGACGCACAGCTGAGCCACTGGCTGCAAATAGGCTTTCACCATTGAGCTAAACACAAATAAACACGGTACAGTGCACACACACTCGCACTCAAACATACACAATATGCCCAGTCACCCCTCACATCCATGTCTGTGCAAATTTAATAGTTGTGCAAATTCAAGAATATAATACACACCAAGGACACTCCCTTACACTCGCTTATTTCTGTGTAACTGCATTGAATGTGAGGCCAAAGCATCTAATGTTATCCCTGAAAAGTTTCAGTGTAGCTGTTGTCACAAAAAGTTGAAGGGAAGCAAATAGCTGCCCTGTAGAATCAGTACATATATTAAAAGCAGCCATGTCTTCTTCTGACGGGACCACACTGTTCATATGACCACACCAGGAGGGGAGGAAGAAATGCACTTCTCATATTCCGTGTTCTATTTCTTCCCCGAACCCCCCTGCGGACATCCTCCTCTTCTGAGGAAAAAGCAATCAGGCTGAGAACAGTTCTCCTGAAAGTTTGCCAGCAGGGGTCAAGCAAGTCCTTCTCTCAGCTCCCATCACCCCCCCTCCCCGTACGGGAGCCGCAGAAAAGAGAGTGACACCTAATTCCCCTGCTCCTGTGGAGAAGGCTAAAGGCAGTGTTTTTGGAGTTGGATGCCTGGTTGGAGCCCTCTGTCGTCAGTTCTCCACGTTGGCCCTGAGTGTGCGAGGCTTGAGTCTCTGATGCAGACGGTGGTCCTGGCTGGATGCTCTTCGTAGGGGAGCCGGAGAGTTGAGCTGAGGGTTGGCCAAGCCCAGCGTCTGAGTCTTGATGGCTCGTGGCATCGCCCTGCTGCAGCTCACTGAGCGTCTCTCTTCCATGCCTGACTGGGACTCGAGCTGAGCCTCGCACAGCTCCAGCAATGACACTACTTGCTCCCTCAGCGACAGGGATTTGAACCTGCGACCTGCCAGGTAGAAAAAAGCTTCCACAAATGCTTGTAGTCCCATGCCTGCAAAACAGAAAGTGGCTGAAGTGAGGCCTCAGAAAAACATTTTCTTACGTTTGGACAGAGACCAGCAAACCTTTTCTCCTGTTTCTACTGTATGTGCTAAGCTAACTGGTTGTTTGCCATCACCTTACACTTTGCAGACAAACATGAGAGTGGCATCAATCTTTTCATCTAACTCTCCATTAGAAGGCTAGGGCTGAGGCTTCAACTGTTGCCATGGTAATCAATGTCCAAGTCAGTATTCAAAGGCTTGGATTTTTGTTTTGTTTTTCCATCATTAAAATGAACACTAAAAGAGGCCATTGTTATCAGTATAGTCAATGGCCCCTGGTCAGGAAAAGGCCCACGTGAGACAAATTGCACATCTGCGGCTGCCAATTGTGATAAAGCTCTCGCTTTGCATCCAGTGAAGGAGTTGGACCTGTGCTGCCCTACAACGGCAAAGTGCAGTAACTACACATTTGGTCAAAATTGAGTTAAGACTCGAAATAGGCTCTGTGACGTCTGTTCTGTCTGGTGACAGACTCCTGGTTCAATTTTGTCCAGTTTCAGGGAAAATCAACGCTAATACCGAGGCAAACTGCAATAACTGATGTAACTGCGTTCTGGCTTTGTTTTTGCTTTGACACAGCAGGTTCAACAGACTGCCTTAGTGGCCTTATCCCAAAGGGCATTCTAATCCCTTTGTCTCGCTCATTAACACTCCCTAAAACAGAAACATCAAGACAACCTACTGGTCAACAAAACAATATGGCACAATCCTGCAGCAAAACAACCTCACACTAAAATGCAAATATCCAGAGAAGGGTAAGTTAGAAAGAAAAACATGAACACCCAGCCTGGAAACTGACAGCTTTAAAATCAGTAAGCTTACTAAGTTACTGGCTAGCTGGCTGCTAGTAAATTATAGACAGACATTTTAGCCTACCTGCTCCCTTGAGGGCAATATCCACCACAACATTTTGACAATCCGACTTATAATCACAATGATGTTTCTTGATTCAGACATCTCTTCACATTTCAGGCAGCTTATCCATTTGTAGTGAAAAAGGTCAATCCTTCAAAAGTTAGCTGGCTCCGGTAACTTTATAGGCAAGCTAAAGGTAGCTAAAGTTAGGTACGCCTCATCAGGGAAATGGACGAGCACAGCCGGCAGCAACAGGAGGAGCCGTTTTAGAATAGCTGTCAAACCCACCTTTTTACTATCCTCAGCTTGAAGACCACATTAGATCACATGATTAGGATAAAATATTGCGTTAGCTTTATTGATACTCATATTTAGGTCAGTGTCATACCAAGTCAGTCTTACATGCGATAACTTAATGAAAACATGGATACAACTGTGTGTATGATTATAGCTTTCAGTTAAATAATCAGGACATTTACCAAAATAGGGCATTTTAATCTGTCATTTTTAATAGGTCAAGAATAATGATCTGCTTTTTAATTGCCAGAGTCCATCTTCCCAATCGTTTTTTTTTTTTTTTTTCTTTTTTCACAAATAGGTAGAGTGTTTCAATGGGGTTTAACTAAAGCTATATGGAAGCAAACAGCACATAGCACCTATTTAAATATTCGAAAATAATAGGTTAATTAGGCTAAATATTAAAAGAAAATCACATTCATCTATCATGATTTTTTTGCAGTACATGAGGAAACTACTCAAAAATACACCAGCAGAAGCAAGTGAAGAGGAGAAGAGGTTGACTATTGAGCAATTTCAATATTCACTCCTTGCAAATAAAAATATTAAAAACAATCAGACTGTAGTTAGAAACACAACAAGAAAGTTAGATGAACACATTCTGTTTGTAGATACTGCTCTTTGCCTTTGCAATAGTATTTTCATTGTTTAAGGCTATCCAAAGGCAGCAAAGTACATTACCTGCATTTCTGCAGTCAAAGGTCACATCAGTGGTCATGGTTTTTAATCTATAAACAATTCCTTCCTAAGAGGGCATTACATAAATGTAATACAACTAAACCACAACATAACACGTTTGGCTGGCTGGTGTAAAAAAAAAACTGATTGATTGATTTAATAAGAGTGTTAGGGTATTTACTGCATTTTGCCTTTGCAGGGCAGTGTAGAGTTCCAAGTTACTATTAACTTACAGAAACTTTGTGTGCAATAGACCACCTTCCACCTTCTCTTCCCTATTTCTATCAACCATTAGCCATTTAGCCAACTTCAGTCAATCAGATAAATGTAACCAAGGCTGTACTTGTATATGGAGACACAGCGATATTAAGCGATTAAGCGATATAAACAGTTCAATACGCCACCAAGCTACTGCTGCTTTAGAAAGATAAAAATGATGAGAGGGAATGTTGTCATCACTTTATCATGTAATCTTTTTTTTTTTTTAAATCTTGCCAAGGGCAGAGTGACTGAAGGTCACAGAATAAATAAAAAATAAGAAACTGATCAGAAAACAAGAGCATGATCTGAATTTTCACCCATAGGTAATATTTTTATTGCAGCCTTGACCTAGAACAGGAACTGTGCAAAAAGCTGAACTGACAAAAAATCAAGATACCATGGACCTACAGTAGTGAGAGCTGGTAGGTCATTTTCTATGGAATACTCAACATTGTTCAAGATCACCAGGAGAGTCTTGTACGGGCAAGATTTTTAATAAATTCCTACATGTGTCTGTTAAAGACCTTTGCTGAATATTTAAAACAAACATGAAAAATAATTTGTTAATAAGGGTTTTATGCCACCGCTTGGTTCCCCACAAATCCTCCAAAGCGCACACGCAGAAATAACATACCCTGACACTTCAGTTTCCTGAATACGTATGAGCTCATTCTAAATTCAGCTCACAATCTCCTCTGTACAGACCCTTCCATCCTGGGCCATGTGATCTCCATCCATCCGCTTCGCCTCGCAAACATTCCTCGCAAGGTGCAATGTCTGAATAATTCATGTCGGATAGTCTCTTCGCTGTCACATTGTGATCTCAGCTCATTTCAATTACGGTAGCGCAGTGTCAGAGGGAATCTGACAAAGAATGACAAGCTATTATCTCCAAGCACATTATTTGCTGCGAGTCTCAAGGATACCTAGTTTTCTGTCCTCTGCATGTTGTTTCTCTGTGGGGCTTGTTTTTGCATGTTCTTGTGTCTGTGTGTGTGTGTGTGTGTGTGTGTGTGTGTGTGTGTGTGTGTGTGTGTGCGCGCGCACGCGCATGCGTGTGTTACCTGCTTCTCTAGAATCAGGCATCGTTCCTGACCAGCGACGTGTGATGTCAATGTAGAGGATGTCCACTGAAGCCATGGAGAAGTTACTGTTGCTCAGCTTACAGGTCCTAAAAGCATCAAACAAATTTTATGTCATGTTTAAAGTTGGGTAATATTAGGGGTGGGGGAAAAACTGTTATGGCATAGTATTGCGATATTTTTGCTTGGCAGTATTATATAGATACACGGACCCTAAGTAATAATTTTTTAATTGTAGAACATTACACAAATTAAACTAAATAAAATCTTTTTTTTTTTCAGAGCACTACATGCAATTCGCTGCAATAAAATGAATTGAAGTGAGATGAACAGACTGAAAGTGATAACTTTATCTTATCAGATAATACAGATGCTGAAAAAGTTTTCCTTTGGGGACATAATTTGAAAAATCAGGACACATCAGAGATGCTTACTGCAAAGGTTTTCTTGGCTGTACAGCAACAAGAGAACAGTATATCATCAAATTAATGAAAAATATGGGGTGCAATCACAAA
>NW_024704265.1:0-27857 GCF_008729295.1 Plectropomus leopardus | reverse complement strand
GTTTTAAATTTTAAATCATAAGAGTAAAGTAACTGACCAAAAAAGATCATAAATATTATTAAAAAGAAGGAATTGTAATGAACAATTTATTTTTATTTTTCAATTTAATCCTGCACTGAATTAATAAATAAATACAATTACATTTATTTTATAGAAAGTAATAAAATCATATTAAAGAAAGTTCTCAAATTAAAGACACATTTTTGGGTGAAGTTAACAATCAAACATAAATAAAGGTAACTAAATCAAAATAACTTAATGTGGTAGGTACAACATCATGCACAACACGAAACCGGACAAACAACAGAGAGGACGACTTAAATAGCTTAAAAGGTGCAGGCAAGTGTCCTTAAATATGAAATATTTAATCTACATGACCTCTTCAGCCTCTACACGTGCAAAAAGATGCTCTACATTATTATTTGGAAAGTTCTGCAATCTGAAATACATCAAATTTCTATTAAACTGCTGCATGTTTCTGGTTATTTTAAGCTTCTTCACGTGCCCTGAATTTAAACATTAACTTAAATACCAGAAATCTGTTTTGGAAATTTTTCATCTCTGGTTATTAGATGGCTTTGAAGAGTCCTTCACCCTAATATGAATAATCTTAAAACACAAGTTTTTATTCCATTCAAGGGTCCAAATCTTATTTTTGGAAGGAAATTCTCCGTCTTTGTCATGTCGGCCTTTTAAACCAGATAATTTATTTCCATCCTCCTCGCTCTTTCTCTGTCTTTCTCTCTCTTTCTTTCTTCTCACCCAGATGAAAAGCTGGAGACAACGGCGGCGGTGGCAGTACGACACGTTCCCGCGCCGAAGCAGTAAATCTCTCAGCTGTGTAACACGATCCCAGCGGTGTGATACCTGCTCCGACTCAAACACAGACCTGTTGTCTGCGACTGAAGGCGAACGCCGGAGTAATTGGCCCGGACAGACAAACCGCTGCCGGTGTTTGTGTGAGAGGCTGAGAGTGCCGAATCACCGAGGAGTTAAAAAAGTAAGAGCGTCTTCTTCACACCTCACTACAACATGTCACAACAAGACCACAAATACAGAGAAAAGATGTACAACCACATTACGCCCAGTTACAGCTTTATTAGGAACGCCTGCTCATCTAAACCTAAAACGAACTTTAACACAACAGCGGCACTCAACTTGTTTTGCTTTGGGAGCCAAAATGACAGGAGGCCAAGTTTCTTGTATTTTAGGATATTTCTGAGTTTGAGACATGTCTCAGAATTTAGGAAATTTTGAGGATTTTAGGATGATAGGACTTCAGTTTATAGCATTTTGGTACTTTGCTAAGATTTTAGAGTGTTTCTGGGATCTAAGGGCATTTTTACATTTTATATTATTTTCATACTTTAAATAGTTTTTATGACTTTAGGACATTCTTAGGATTTCACGACATTTAGAACATTTCTCAGAGTTTTATGCATTTCTAGAAGTTTAAGACATTTCTAGAATATTAGAGTGTTTTTAGGATTTTAGGCCTTTTCTAGGATTGAAGGACATTGCCAGGATTTAGAAAGCTTTCTAAGATTTTAGGGTGTTTCAAGGATTTTTGGACATTTCCAGGATTTTAGGACACTGAGGACATGTCTTGGACTTGAGAATGTTTCTGATATACGAGGGCATTCATACAAATTCAGGACATGGAGGAACTTTACCTGACTTTAGTAGATTTCTAGGATTTTAGAACATTTCTAGGATTTCAGCAGGTTTAAAGAATTTTAGAGAAATTTCTAGGATTTTAGTCAGAAAAACATCATAGTAAGTTGTCGAAAACATGATGAAAATGTCATAGTAAAGTGTGTCGTCAAACTCAACACCAAATCCTCATAGGATACTATGTTGGCAAACTCACTACAAGAACATCATAGCATAGTATGACGTCACAAAAATGTGGTAGTATTAAAGTATGATAAGTGTACAAATGTCACAAAAACATAATAGGTGAGTATGTGGCCAAAAGCCAGTGAAACATAGTAGTTAACGGGAGTAAAGGTACTAGTATAGCATGTAGTAAAATTCTGCCTAAAAACATCATAGTAGTACATCGTTAAAAATAACCCAAAAGTGTCATAGTATAGAATGTTGTCAAAAATAACCCAAAATGGCACAAAAACGACTCAGAATTGTGTTTTATTGCCAAGGACGTTTACATATACGAGGAATTTGACTGTGTGTTTTGGTGCAAAACAATGGACATAAAGGAAGAATAAAAACAGTACATTTAAACAGAATAAGACATTAAATAAACATGATGAAGCAATACAAAAATATATAAAATAATATTAAAAAAAACAAAATGTATGTACAAAACGTGCAATGGAGGGGTTGTACGGTTGTGCAGAAGTTGAAGTTGCAGTGCAAATATCTTCAGTGTAAAAAAAAATAACCTACAGGGTGCAGTATAAACACAGAAAGTCCAGTCCAGCGTGCCTTAATGTGATGCGTAAAAACTGACTTAGCCTGACATTAATATAATGGTTTCAGACTCTAAAGCTGATGCTCAGCTCCCACTTGAGGTCCTGGGTGATGATGGTCCCCAGGAGGCGGAAAGGCTCCACGGTGGAAACTAGGAAATCACAGATGGTGATGGGGCGGGGGCGGCAGTGATCTTTCTGAAATTAACAACCATCTCCTCTGTCTTCAAAGCATTAAGCTCTAAGTTGTTCTCACCACACCAGGTCACCAGATGGTCAACGTCCCGCCTGAAGGTGGACTCATCCCCACCAGCGATGAATCCAATAAGGGTGGCGTCTTACGCAAACTTGACGAGCTGACGTACCGGTGACTTGAGGTGAAGCTGTTCATGTACAGGTAGGGAAGGAGAGGAGACAAAACGCAGCCTATCATATCATACTATTTCATGTATATATATATATGTGTGTGTGTGTGTGTGTGTGTGTGTGTGTGTGTGTATGTATGTATGTATATATCATATTGTAGTACTGCATGAATCATAGTATGTCGAAAAATGTCAAAATATTACATTTCAAAAAACAGCTGATAACCACAAAGTACAGCTTCAAGACTTGTCATAGCGTATGTCGAAAAAAACGGCGTAAAACACCATAATATAATTTTACAAAAATCGACTGAAAATGCCATAGGAAAAAAAAAAGTCAAAATATGACATGTCCAAAAAACAGCTGAAAACCACATGAAATAGCATACTTTAGTGTGTCTGTTGCCTGAGATGATGTGAGGGTCTAAGGACAGAGGGATGTCGTTTGCCCTCTGATGCAAACTGTGGTTTATGATAATGGGCTTTAGAAGTAAAACAGAGAGAGAACAGCCAAGAATGGAAACTCGCACCCAGCTTCTAACCCGAGCTGTTCATTCCCTCTGAAGGAAATGGACCCCTTCATGAACATGCAAACGGCCGCACCCGTGCTCAGTGACAGGAAACCACATGCAGCGGGCTGGAAACTCCCCAGCAGCAGGAGAAGGAAACTTCTATCCAAACATGACACCCCAAGGCCAGCCAATGAGGAGAGACGGGAGGGGAGCGAGTGATGATGTGACAGACCTCCAGATGAAGAGGAACAACAGTTCACTGTGAGTCCTTTTTGGGGCTATGTGTGCTTGCTTGCTTGCTTCGGTTTTATCTTGCCTATACCTTGTGTTAGACGGTATGTATGCAGCTCCAGTAAAAGGGAGTGAAAATATCAAAAAAATACATTTCCCAAACAACGGCTGAAAATACTTGGAGACTGCATAAAATAGCGTATCAAGACGCGCCATTGCATAGAAAGTTGCAAAAACAGCTAAAAAGTCATTATATGGCATGTTGAAAAAATGATCCTAAAAGAGAGGCTATAGTATAGCAAAAATGTCAAAAATGTAATTAACCAAAAACATCTGGAAACTGCATTAAATAGCGTGCCGAAAAGCGCCATAGCATACAAAGTTGCAAAAACAGCTAAAAATGCCTTAATATTGTATGCTGAAGAAATGATCTGAAAGCAAGTCTGTAGTATAACCAAAATGTCAAAAAATGACATTTCCCAAAAACTGCTGGGAACACCTCAAAACTGCATTGAATAGCGTGCTGAGATGCGCCATAGCATAGAAAGTTGCAAAACCAGCCAAATACGCCATAATATGGCATGTTGAAAAAATGACCCAAGAAGCAAGGCTATAATATGGCGAAAATTTGGAAAAATTACCTTTCCCAAAAACTGCTGAAAACTGGATTAAATAGCTTGCCGAGGAACGCCATATCCTAAAAAGTTGCAAAATTAGCCAAAAACCCGATAATGTGGCATGTTGAAAAACTCACCCGAAAAAGCAAGGCTATAGTATGGCAAAAATGTCAAAAAATGACATTTCCCAAAAACTGCTGGAAACAGCTCAAAACTGCATTAAATAGCGTGCCAAGGCACGCCATGTCATAAAAAGTTGCAAAAGCAGCCAACAACGCGATAATTTGGCATGTTGAAAAAATAACCTGAAAAGCAAGGCTATACTATGGCGAAAATGTCAAAAAATGACATTTCCCAAAAATTGCTGGAAACAGCTTGAAACTGCATTAAATAGCATGCTGAGACACGCCATAACATAGAAAGTTGGGGAAAAAAAACCTAAAACCACCATAATATGGCATGTTGAAAAAATGACCTGAAAAGCAAGGCTACAGTATGGTGAAAATGTCAAAAAATGACATTTCAGAGGATGCCATTTTGGTCCTTGGCAAACACTGATATCTTTTCAGTTTTTCGGACATATAGTGGACGGTTCAACAGATTGGAGATCAGGAAGATGATCAACAGGACTATTAGACAATATTTGGTCTTAGATCGCAGCCCTCTTTATTTATTTATTTTTGTATTTTTGTTTTTGAATTAATGAAGCAAACTGACAACATACACTGAATGTAAATGGCTGATTTCATGCTGGTAAAATGTTAATAAAAATATTGTGGAAAAAAAAAAAAAGACATTTCCCAAAAACTACTGAAAACGGCTGGAAACTGCTTTAAATACCGTGCCGAGAAGCGCGCCATAGCATAGAAAGTTGCGAAAATAGCTAAAAACGCCATAATATGACATGTTGAAAAAATGACCCAAAAAGCAAGGCTATAGTATGGCGAAAATGTCAAAAAATGACATTTCCCAAAAATTGCTGGAAACAGCTTGAAACTGCATTAAATAGCATGCTGAGACACACCATAACATAGAAAGTTGGGGAAAAAAAACTAAAACCACCATAATATGGCATGTTGAAAAAATGACCTGAAAAGCAAGGCTATAGTATGGTGAAAATGTCAAAAAATGACATTTCCCAAAAACAGCTGAAAACTCCTCAAAACTGCATTAAATAGCGTGCCCAGACACACCATAGCATAGAAAGTTGCAAAAAAAAAACCTAAAAACGCCATAATATGGCATGTTGAAAAAAATGACCCAAGAAGCAAGGCTATGCTATGCCGAAAATGTCGAAAGTTGACATTTCCCAAAAACTGCTGAAAACAGCTCAAAACTGCATTAAATAGCGTGCCCAGACACACCATAGCATAGAAAGTTGCAATATGAGCTAAAAACGCCATGATATCGCATGTTGAAAAAATGACCCAAGAAGCAAGGCTATAGTATGGCGAAAATGTCAAAAAATGACATTTCCCAAAAACGCTGAAAACAGTTGGAAACTGCTTTAAATAGCATGCCGAGACGCACCATAGCATAGAAATTTGCAATATAAGCTAAAAATGCCATAATATGGCATGTTCAAATAATGACCCGAAAGCAAGGCTATAGTATGGCAAAAATGTCAAAAAATGACATTTCCCAAAAATTGCTGGAAACAGCTTGAAACTGCATTAAATAGCGTGCCCAGACACACCATAGCATAGAAAGTTGGGGAAAAAAAACTAAAACCACCATAATATGGCATGTTGAAAAAATGACCTGAAAAGCAAGGCTATAGTATGGTGAAAATGTCAAAAAATTACATTTCCCAAAAACAGCTGAAAACTCTCAAAACTGCATTAAATAGCGTGCCCAGACACACCATAGCATAGAAAGTTGCAAAAAAGAACCTAAAAACGCCATAATATGGCATGTTGAAAAAATGACCCAAGAAGCAAGGCTATAGTATGCCGAAAATGTCGAAAGTTGACATTTCCCAAAAACTGCTGAAAACAGCTCAAAACTGCATTAAATAGCGTGCCGAGACGCACCATAGCATAGAAAGTTGCAACAACAGCCAACAACGCAATAATGTGGCATGTTGAAAAACTCACCCAAAAAAGCAAGGCTATAGTATGGCGAAAATTTAAAAAAATGACATTTCCCAAAAACTGCTGAAAACGGCTGTAAAATGCATTAAATAGCGTGCCGAGACGCGCCATAGCATAGAAAGTTGCAAAAAGGCCAAAAACGCCATAATATGGCATGTTGAAAAAAATGACCCAAGAAGCAAGGCTATAGTATGGCGAAAATGTCAAAAAATGACATTTCTGAAAAACTCCTGGAAACAGATCAAAACTGCATTAAATATAGCGTGCCAAACGCGCCATAGCATAGAAAGTTGTAAAAAAAAAAAAAAAGCTAAAAACGCCATAATATGCATGTTGAAAAAATGACCTCAGAAGCAAGGCTATAGTATGGCGAAAATGTCAAAAAATAACATTTCCCAAAAACTGCTGAAAAACAGTTGGAAACTACATAAATAGCGTGCCGAGACGCGCCATAGCATAGAAAGTTGCAAAAAAAAAGCTAAAATCACCATAATATGCATGTTGAAAAAATGACCCGAGAAGCAAGGCTATAGTATGGCAAAAATGTCAAAAAATGACATTTCCCAAAAAACTGCTGAAAAAAAGGTCGGAAACTGCATAAATACCGTGCCGAGACGCGCCATAGCATAGAAATTGCAAGATGAGCTAAAAACGCCATAATATGACATGTTGAAAAAATGACCCGAGAAGCAAGGCTATAGTATGGCAAAAATGTCAAAAAATGACATTTCCAAAAACTGCTGAAAACACATTGAAAACTGCATTAAATAGCGTGCCGAGACGCGCCATAGCATAGAAAGTTGCAAATAAGCTAAAAACAGCCAAAAAATGGCATGTTCAAAAAATGACCCGAGAAGCAAGGCTATAGTATGGCGAAAATGTCGAAAGTTGACATTTCCAAAAACTGCTGAAAACCACATGCTGCATAAACTGTGCCGCCATAGCCATAGCAAGTTTGCAACAACACGCCAAAAACGCAATAATGTGGCATGTTGAAAAACTCACCCAAAAAAGCAAGGCTATAGTATGGCAAAAATGTCAAAAAATGACCCGTCCAAAAAACTGCTGAAAACGGCTGTAAAAATGCATTAAATAGCGTGCCGCGACCCGCCATAGCATAGAAAGTTGCAAATAAGGCTAAAAATGCCATAATATGGCATGTTCAAAAATGACCGCCAGAGAAGCAAGGCTATAGTATGGCAAAAATGTCAAAAAATGACATTTCCCCAAAAAACTGCTGAAAACCACTTGAAAACTGCATAAAATAGCGTGCTGAGACGCGCCATAGCATAGAAAGTTGGGAAAAAAAACTAAAACCACCATAATATGGCATGTTGAAAAAAATGAAGTGAAAAGCAAGGCTATAGTATGGCGAAAATGTCAAAAATTGACATTCCCAAAAACTGCTGGAAACACTCAAAACTGCATTAAATAGCGTGCCGAGACGCGCCATAGCATAGAAAGTTGCAAAAAAAGCCAAAAACATAATATGCATGTTGAAAAAATGACCCGAGAAGCAAGGCTATAGTATGAAAATGTCAAAAAATGACATTTCCCAAAAACAGCTGAAAACTGCTGGAAACTGCATTAAATAGCGTGCCGAGACGCGCCATAGCATATAGAAAGTTGCAACAACAGCCAAAAATGCAATAATATGCATGTTGAAAAAACTCACCCAAAAAAAGCAAGGCTATAGTATGGCGAAAATGTCAAAAAATGACATTTCCCAAAAACTGCTGAAAAACACTTGGAAACTGCATTAAATAGCGTGCTGAGACGCGCCATAGCATAGAAAGTTGCAAAAACAGCTAAAAAGGCCTTAATTTTGCATGTCGAAAAAATGACCCAAGAAGCAAGGCTATAGTATGGCGAAAATGTCAAAAAATGACATTCCCAAAAAACTGCTGAAAAACGACTGGAAACTGCATAAATAGCGTGCCGAGACGCGCCATAGCATAGAAAGTTGCAAAAACAGCTAAAAACAGCCATAATATGCATGTTGAAAAAAAAAAACGACCGGAGAAGCAAGGCTATAGTATGGCAAAAATGTCAAAAAATGACATTTCCAAAAAACTGCTGAAAAAAACATCGGAAACTGCATAAATAGCCGTGCCGAGACGCGCCATAGCATAGAAAGTTGCAAAAAAAAAAGCTAAAATCACCATAATATGGCATGTTGAAAAAATGACCCGAGAAAGCAAGGCTATAGTATGGCAAAAATGTCAAAAAATGACATTTCCCAAAAACTGCTGAAAACCAAGGTCGGAAACTGCAATAAATAGCGTGCCGAGACGCGCCATAGCATAGAAATTCGCAAAATGAGCTAAAAACGCCATAATATGCATGTTGAAAAATGACCCGAGAAGCAAGGCTATAGTATGGCAAAAATGTCAAAAAATGACATTTCCCAAAAAACTGCTGAAAACACATTGAAAACTGCATAAAATAGCGTGCCGAGACGCACCATAGCAGAGAAAGTTGCAATATAAGCTAAAAATGCCAAAAAATGGCAGGTTCAAAAAATGACCCGAGAAGCAAGGCTATAGTATGGCAAAATGTCGAAAGTTGACCAAAAAACTTTCCCCAAAACTGCTGAAAACTGCTGGAAACTGCGCCATAGTATAGAAAGTTTGCAAAACAGCCAAAAACGCAATAATGTGGCATGTTGAAAAACTCACCCAAAAAAGCAAGGCTATAGTATGGCAAAAATGTCAAAAAACTGCTGAAAAAAACGGCTGAAAAATGCATTAAATAGCGTGCCGAGACCGCCATAGCATAGAAAGTTGCAATATAAGCTAAAAAAACACCATAATATGGCATGTTCAAAAAATGACCCGAGAAGCAAGGCTATAGTATGGCAAAAATGTCAAAAAATGACATTTCCCAAAAATTGCTGGAAACACTTGAAACTGCATTAAATAGCATGCTGAGACACGCCATAACATAGAAAGTTGGGGAAAAAAAACTAAAACCACCATAATATGGCATGTTGAAAAAATGAAGTGAAAAGCAAGGCTATAGTATGGCGAAAATGTCAAAAATTGACATTTCCCAAAAACTGCTGGAAAAACCACAGATCAAAACTGCATTAAATAGCGTGCCGCTACGCGCCATAGCATAGAAAGTTGCGAAAAAAAAGCTAAAAACAGCCATAATATGGCATGTTGAAAAAATGACCCGAGAAGCAAGGCTATAGTATGGTGAAAATGTCAAAAAATGACATTTCCCAAAAACAGCTGAAAACTGCTGGAAACTGCATTAAATAGCGTGCCGAGACGCGCCATAGTATAGAAAGTTGCAAAACAGCCAACGATGCAATAATATGGCATGTTGAAAAACTCACCCAAAAAAGCAAGGCTATAGTATGGCGAAAATGTCAAAAAATGACATTTCCCAAAAACTGCTGGAAACAGATCAAAACTGCATTAAATAGCGTGCCGAGACGCGCCATAGCATAGAAAGTTGCAAAAACCAATCAAAAATGCAATAATATTGCATGTCGAAAAAATGACCCAAGAAGCAAGGCTATAGTATGGTGAAAATGTCAAAAAATGACATTTCCCAAAAACTGCTGGAAACACTTGGAAACTGCATTAAATAGCGTGCTGAGACGCGCCATAGCATAGAAAGTTGCAAAAACAGCTAAAAAGGCCTTAATTTTTGCATGTCGAAAAAATGACCCAAGAAGCAAGGCTATAGTATGGCAAAATGTCAAAAAAATGACATTTCCCAAAAACTGCCAAAAACGACTGGAAACTGCATTAAATAGCGTGCCGAGACGCGCCATAGCATAGAAAGTTGCGAAAACAGCTAAAAAACGCCATAATATGGCATGTTGAAAAAATGACCGGAGAAGCAAGGCTATAGTATGGCAAAAATGTCAAAAAATGACATTTCCCAAAAAACTGCTGAAAAAAGATCGGAAACTGCATAAAATACCGTGCCGAGACGCGCCATAGCATAGAAATTCGCAAAATGAGCTAAAAACGCCATAATATGACATGTTGAAAAAATGACCCGAGAAGCAAGGCTATAGTATGGCGAAAATGTCAAAAATGACATTTCCCAAAAACTGCTGAAAACTCCTCAAAACTGCATTAAATAGCGTGCCCAGACACGCCATAGCATAGAAAGTTGCAAAAAAAACCTGAAAAACAGCCATAATATGGCATGTTGAAAAAATGACCCAAAGAAGCAAGGCTATAGTATGCCGAAAATGTCAAAAAGTTGACATTTCCCAAAAACTGCTGAAAAACAGCTCAAAACTGCATTAAATAGTGTGCCGAGACGCGCCATAGCATAGAAAAGTTGCAAAAAAAAGCTGAAAACGCCATAATATGGCATGTTGAAAAAATGACCCGAGAAGCAAGGCTATAGTATGGCGAAAAATGTCAAAAAATGACATTTCCCAAAAAACTGCTGAAAACTGCTGGAAACTGCATTAAATAGCGTGCCGAGACGCGCCATAGTATAGAAAGTTGCAACAACAGCCAAAAAACGCAATAATGTGGCATGTTGAAAAAATCACCCAAAAAAGCAAGGCTATAGTATGGCGAAAATGTCAAAAAATGACATTTCCCAAAAATTGCTGAAAACAGCTTGAAACTGCATTAAATAGCATGCTGAGACACGCCATAACATAGAAAGTTGGGGAAAAAAAAAACTAAAACCACCATAATATGGCATGTTGAAAAAATGAAGTGAAAAGCAAGGCTATAGTATGGCGAAAATGTCAAAAATTGACATTTCCCAAAAAACTGCTGGAAAACATCAAAACTGCATTAAATAGCGTGCCGCTACGCGCCATAGCATAGAAAGTTGCAAAAAAAGCTAAAATTGCCATAATATGGCATGTTGAAAAAATGACCCGAGAAGCAAGGCTATAGTATGGTGGCAAAATGTCAAAAAATGACATTTCCCAAAAACAGCTGAAAACTGCTGGAAACTGCATTAAATAGCGTGCCGAGACGCGCCATAGTATAGAAAGTTGCAAAAACAGCCAACGATGCAATAATATGGCATGTTGAAAAAAATCCCAAAAAAGCAAGGCTATAGTATGGCGAAAATGTCAAAAAATGACATTTCCCAAAAACTGCTGGAAACAGATCAAAACTGCATTAAATAGCGTGCCGCTAGACGCGCCATAGCATAGAAAGTTGCAAAAAAATCAAAAAACACAATAATATTGCATGTCGAAAAAATGACCCAAGAAGCAAGGCTATAGTATGGCAAAAATGTCAAAAAATGACATTTCCCAAAAACTGCTGGAAACACTCATTGGAAACTGCATTAAATAGCGTGCTGAGACGCGCCATAGCATAGAAAGTTGCAAAAACAGCTAAAAAGGCCTTAATTTTGCATGTCGAAAAAATGACCCAAGAAGCAAGGCTATAGTATGGCGAAAATGTCAAAAAATGACATTTCCCAAAAACTGCTGAAAAACGACTGGAAACTGCATTAAATAGCGTGCCGAGACACGCCATAGCATAGAAAGTTTGCAAAACAGCTAAAAACGCCATAATATGGCATGTTGAAAAAACGACCGAGAAGCAAGGCTATAGTATGGCAAAAATGTCAAAAAATGACATTTCCCAAAAACTGCTGAAAAAAGATCGGAAACTGCAATAAAACCGTGCCGAGACGCGCCATAGCATAGAAAGTTGCAAAAAAAAAGCTAAAAACACCATAATATGGCATGTTGAAAAAATGACCCGAGAAGCAAGGCTATAGTATGGCGAAAATGTCAAAAAATGACATTCCCAAAAAACTGCTGAAAAAAGGTCGGAAACTGCAATAAATAGCCGTGCCGAGACGCGCCATAGCATAGAAATTGCAAATGAGCTAAAAAACGCCATAATATGATGTTGAAAAATGACCCGAGAAGCAAGGCTATAGTATGGCAAAAATGTCAAAAAATGACATTTCCCAAAAACTGCTGAAAACAGTTGAAAACTGCATTTAAATAGTGTGCCGAGACGCGCCATAGCATAGAAAGTTGCAATATAAGCTAAAAATGCCAAAAAATGGCATGTTCAAAAAATGACCCGAGAAGCAAGGCTATAGTATGGCAAAAATGTCGAAAGTGACATTTCCCAAAAACTGCTGAAAACTGCTGCATAAAATAGCGTGCGAGACGCATAGTATAGAAAGTTGCAAAACAGCCAAAAACGCAATAATGTGGCATGTTGAAAAAATCACCCAAAAAAGCAAGGCTATAGTATGGCAAAAATGTCAAAAAATGACAAAAAAAACTGCTGAAAACGGCTGTAAAATGCATTAAATAGCGTGCCGCGACGCGCCATAGCATAGAAAGTTGCAAAAAGCTAAAAATGCCATAATATGCATGTTGAAAAAATGACCCGAGAAGCAAGGCTATAGTATGGCAAAAATGTCAAAAAATGACATTTCCCAAAAACTGCTGGAAACACTTGAAACTGCATTAAATAGCATGCTGAGACACGCCATAAGCATAGAAAGTTGGGGAAAAAAAAACCAAAACCACCATAATATGGCATGTTGAAAAAATGAAGTGAAAAGCAAGGCTATAGTATGGCGAAAATGTCAAAAATTGACATTTCCCCAAAAAACTGCTGGAAACAGATCAAAACTGCATTAAATAGCGTGCCGCTAGACGCGCCATAGCATAGAAAGTTGCAAAAAAAGCTAAAATTGCCATAATATGGCATGTTGAAAAAATGACCCGAGAAGCAAGGCTATAGTATGGCAAAATGTCAAAAAATGACATTTCCCAAAAACAGCTGAAAAAACCTGGAAACTGCATTAAATAGCGTGCCGAGACGCGCCATAGTATAGAAAGTTGCAAAAACAGCCAACGAAAACAATAATATGGCATGTTGAAAAACTCACCCAAAAAAGCAAGGCTATAGTATGGCGAAAATGTCAAAAAATGACATTTCCCAAAAACTGCTGGAAACAGATCAAAAACTGCATAAATAGCGTGCCGCTACGCGCCATAGCATAGAAAGTTGCAAAACCAATCAAAAAACACAATAATATTGCATGTCGAAAAAATGACCCAAGAAGCAAGGCTATAGTATGGTGAAAATGTCAAAAAATGACATTTCCCAAAAACTGCTGAAAACACTTGGAAACTGCATTAAATAGCGTGCTGAGACGCGCCATAGCATAGAAAGTTGCAAAAACAGCTAAAAACACCTTAATTTTGCATGTCGAAAAAATGACCCAAGAAGCAAGGCTATAGTATGGCGAAAATGTCAAAAAATGACATTTCCCAAAAACTGCTGAAAAACGACTGGAAACTGCATTAAATAGCGTGCCGAGACACGCCATAGCATAGAAAGTTGCGAAAACAGCTAAAAACGCCATAATATGGCATGTTGAAAAAAACGACCGGAGAAGCAAGGCTATAGTATGGTGAAAAATGTCAAAAAATGACATTTCCCAAAAACTGCTGAAAAAACATCGGAAACTGCAATAAATAGCCGTGCCGAGACGCGCCATAGCATAGAAATTCGCAAGATGAGCTAAAAACGCCATAATATGACATGTTGAAAAAATGACCCGAGAAGCAAGGCTATAGTATGGCGAAAATGTCAAAAAATGACATTTCCCAAAAACTGCTGAAAACTCCTCAAAACTGCATTAAATAGCGTGCCCAGACACACCATAGCATAGAAAGTTGCAAAAAAAAAACCTGAAAACGCCATAATATAGCATGTTGAAAAAATGACCCAAGAAAAGCAAGGCTATGCTATGGCAAAAATGTCGAAAGTTGACATTTCCAAAAACTGCTGAAAACAGCTCAAAACTGCATAAATAGCGTGCCGAGACGCGCCATAGCATAGAAAGTTTTGCAAAAAAAAGCTGAAAAAAACAGCCATAATATGGCATGTTGAAAAAATGACCCGAGAAGCAAGGCTATAGTATGGCGAAAATGTCAAAAAATGACATTTCCCAAAAACTGCTGAAAACTGCTGGAAACTGCATTAAATAGCGTGCCGAGACGCGCCATAGCATAGAAAGTTGCAACAACAGCCAAAAACGCAATAATGTGGCATGTTGAAAAACTCACCCAAAAAAGCAAGGCTATAGTATGGCGAAAATGTCAAAAAATGACATTTCCCAAAAATTGCTGGAAAACACTTAAACTGCATTAAATAGCGTGCTGAGACACGCCATAGCATAGAAAGTTGGGGAAAAAAAACTAAAACCACCATAATATGGCATGTTGAAAAAATGAAGTGAAAAGCAAGGCTATAGTATGGCGAAAATGTCAAAAATTGACATTTCCCAAAAACTGCTGGAAACAGATCAAAACTGCATTAAATAGCGTGCCGAGACGCGCCATAGCATAGAAAGTTGCAAAAAAAGCTAAAAAACCATAATATGGCATGTTGAAAAAATGACCCGAGAAGCAAGGCTATAGTATGGTGAAAAATGTCAAAAAATGACATTTCCCAAAAACAGCTGAAAACTGCTGGAAACTGCATAAAATAGCGTGCCGAGACGCGCCATAGTATAGAAAGTTGCAAAAAACGCCAAAAATGCAATAATATGGCATGTTGAAAAAACTCACCCAAAAAAGCAAGGCTATAGTATGGCGAAAATGTCAAAAAATGACATTTCCCAAAAACTGCTGGAAACAGATCAAAACTGCATTAAATAGCGTGCCGCTACGCGCCATAGCATAGAAAGTTGCAAAACCAATCAAAAATGCAATAATATTTGCATGTCGAAAAAATGACCCAAGAAGCAAGGCTATAGTATGGCAAAATGTCAAAAAATGACATTCCAAAAAACTGCTGGAAACACTTGGAAACTGCATTAAATAGCGTGCTGAGACGCGCCATAGCATAGAAAGTTGCAAAAACAGCTAAAAAGGCATAATTTTGCATGTTGAAAAAATGACCCAAGAAGCAAGGCTATAGTATGGCAAAATGTCAAAAAATGACATTTCCCAAAAAACTGCCAAAAACACTGGAAAACTGCATTAAAATAGCGTGCCGAGACGCGCCATAGCATAGAAAGTTGCAAAACAGCTAAAAACGCCATAATATGGCATGTTGAAAAAACGACCGAGAAAGCAAGGCTATAGTATGGTGAAAATGTCAAAAAATGACATTTCCCAAAAACTGCTGAAAAAACATCGGAACTGCATAAAATACCGTGCCGAGAGACGCGCCATAGCATAGAAAGTTGCAAAAAAAAAAGCTAAAATCACCATAATATGGCATGTTGAAAAAATGACCCGAGAAGCAAGGCTATAGTATGGCGAAAATGTCAAAAAATGACATTTCCCAAAAAACTGCTGAAAAAAAGGTCGGAAACTGCAAAAAATAGCGTGCCGAGACGCGCCATAGCATAGAAATTCGCAAAAACGAGCTAAAAACGCCATAATATGACATGTTGTAAAAATGACCCGAGAAGCAAGGCTATAGTATGGCAAAAATGTCAAAAAATGACATTTCCCAAAAACTGCTGAAAACAGTTTAAAACTGCATTAAATAGCGTGCCGAGACGCACCATAGCATAGAAAGTTGCAAAAAAGCCAAAAACATGCCAAAAAATGGCATGTTGAAAAAATGACCCGAGAAGCAAGGCTATAGTATGGCGAAAAATGTCGAAAAACATTCCCAAAAAACTGCTGAAAACTGCTGGAAACTGCGCCATAGACGCGCCATAGCAAAGATGCAACAACAGCCAAAAACGCAAATAATGCATGTTGAAAAAATCACCCAAAAAAGCAAGGCTATAGTATGGCGAAAATGTCAAAAAAAACTGCTGAAAACGGCTGTAAAATGCATTAAATAGCGTGCCGCGACCCGCCATAGCATAGAAAGTTTGCAATAAAAACGGCTAAAAATGCCATAATATGGCATGTTGAAAAAATGACCCGAGAAGCAAGGCTATAGTATGGCAAAAATGTCAAAAAATGACATTTCCCAAAAATTGCTGGAAACAGCTTGAAACTGCATTAAATAGCGTGCTGAGACACGCCCATAACATAGAAAGTTGGGGAAAAAAAACTAAAACCACCATAATATGGCATGTTGAAAAAATGAAGTGAAAAGCAAGGCTATAGTATGGCGAAAATGTCAAAAATTGACATTTCCAAAAAACTGCTGAAACAGAATCAAAACTGCATTAAATAGCGTGCCGAGACGCGCCATAGCATAGAAAGTTGCAAAAAAAGCTAAAAACACCATAATATGGCATGTTGAAAAATCCGCCGAGAAGCAAGGCTATAGTATGGTGAAAATGTCAAAAAATGACATTTCCAAAAACAGCTGAAAACACTGGAAACTGCATTAAATAGCGTGCCGAGACGCGCCATAGCATAGAAAGTTGCAAAAACAGCCAAAAACGATGCAATAAATATGGCATGTTGAAAAAATCACCCAAAAAAGCAAGGCTATAGTATGGCGAAAAATGTCAAAAAATGACATTTCCCAAAAACTGCTGGAAACAGATCAAAACTGCATTAAATAGCGTGCCGCTACGCGCCATAGCATAGAAAGTTGCAAAAACAATCAAAAATGCAATAATATTGCATGTCGAAAAAATGACCCAAGAAGCAAGGCTATAGTATGGTGAAAAATGTCAAAAAATGACATTTCCCAAAAACTGCTGAAAACACTTGGAAACTGCATTAAATAGCGTGCTGAGACGCGCCATAGCATAGAAAGTTGCAAAAACAGCTAAAAAGCCTTAATTTTGCATGTCGAAAAAATGACCCAAGAAGCAAGGCTATAGTATGGCGAAAATGTCAAAAAATGACATTCCCAAAAACTGCTGAAAAACACTGGAAACTGCATTAAATAGCGTGCCGAGACGCGCCATAGCATAGAAAGTTGCGAAAACAGCTAAAAACGCCATAATATGGCATGTTGAAAAAAATGACCGAGAAGCAAGCTATAGTATGGTGAAAATGTCAAAAAATGACATTTCCCAAAAACTGCTGAAAAAAGATCGGAAACTGCATAAAATACCGTGCCGAGACGCGCCATAGCATAGAAATTCGCAAGATGAGCTAAAAACGCCATAATATGACATGTTGAAAAAATGACCCGAGAAGCAAGGCTATAGTATGGCAAAATGTCAAAAAATGACATTTCCCAAAAACTGCTGAAAACTCCTCAAAACTGCATAAATAGCGTGCCCAGACACACCATAGCATAGAAAGTTGCAAAAAAAAAAACCTGAAAACGCCATAATATGGCATGTTGAAAAAAAATGACCCAAAAGCAAGGCTATAGTATGCCGAAAAATGTCGAAAGTTGACATTCCAAAAAAACTGCTGAAAACAGCTCAAAAACTGCATTAAATAGCGTGCCGAGACGCGCCATAGCATAGAAAGTTGCAAAAAAAAAAGCTGAAAAAAACCATAATATGGCATGTTGAAAAAAAATGACCCGAGAAGCAAGGCTATAGTATGGCGAAAAATGTCAAAAAATGACATTTCCCAAAAAACTGCTGAAAACTGCTGGAAACTGCATTAAATAGCGTGCCGAGACGCGCCATAGCATAGAAAGTTGCAAAAACAGCCAACAAACAATAATGTGGCATGTTGAAAAACTCACCCAAAAAAGCAAGGCTATAGTATGGCGAAAATGTCAAAAAATGACATTTCCCAAAAACTGCTGGAAACAGCTTGAAACTGCATTAAAATAGCATGCTGAGACGCGCCATAGCATAGAAAGTTGGGGAAAAAAAACTAAAAAAGCCACCATAATATGGCATGTTGAAAAAAATGAAGTGAAAAGCAAGGCTATAGTATGGCGAAAATGTCAAAAAATTGACATTTCCCAAAAACTGCTGGAAAACAGATCAAAACTGCATTAAATAGCGTGCCGAGACGCGCCATAGCATAGAAAGTTGCGAAAAAAAGCTAAAAACGCCATAATATGGCATGTTGAAAAAATGACCCGAGAAGCAAGGCTATAGTATGGTGAAAATGTCAAAAAATGACATTTCCCAAAAAACAGCTGAAAACTGCTGGAAACTGCATTAAAATAGCGTGCCGAGACGCGCCATAGTGATAGAAAGTTGCAAAAACAGCCAAAAACGATGCAATAATATGGCATGTTGAAAAAATCACCCAAAAAAGCAAGGCTATAGTATGGCGAAAATGTCAAAAAATGACATTTCCCAAAAAACTGCTGGAAACAGATCAAAACTGCATTAAATAGCGTGCCGCTACGCGCCATAGCATAGAAAGTTGCAAAAACCAATCAAAAATGCAATAATATTGCATGTCGAAAAAATGACCCAGAAGCAAGGCTATAGTATGGCAAAAATGTCAAAAAATGACATTTCCAAAAAAACTGCTGAAAACACTTGGAAACTGCATTAAATAGCGTGCTGAGACGCGCCATAGCATAGAAAGTTGCAAAAACAGCTAAAAACCTTAATTTTGCATGTCGAAAAAATGACCCAAGAAGCAAGGCTATAGTATGGCGAAAATGTCAAAAATGACATTCCAAAAACTGCTGAAAAACGACTGGAAACTGCATAAAATAGCGTGCGAGACGCGCCATAGCATAGAAAGTTGCAAAAAACAGCTAAAAACACATAATATGGCATGTTGAAAAAATGACCGGAGAAGCAAGGCTATAGTATGGTGAAAAATGTCAAAAAATGACATTCCAAAAAACTGCTGAAAAAACATCGGAAACTGCATAAATAGCGTGCCGAGACGCGCCATAGCATAGAAATTCGCAAGATGAGCTAAAAACGCCATAATATGACATGTTGAAAAAATGACCCGAAGAAGCAAGGCTATAGTATGGCAAAAATGTCAAAAAATGACATTTCCCAAAAAACTGCTGAAAACCTCAAAACTGCATTAAATAGCGTGCCGAGACGCGCCATAGCATAGAAAGTTGCAAAAAAAAACCTGCCAAAAACGCCATAATATGCATGTTGAAAAAATGACCCAAGAAAAGGCTATAGCTATGGCCGAAAATGTCAAAAAGTTGACATTTCCCAAAAACTGCTGAAAACAGGTCAAAACTGCATAAATAGCGTGCCGAGACGCGCCATAGCATAGAAAGTTGCAAAAAAAAAAACTGAAAACGCCATAATATGGCATGTTGAAAAAATGACCCGAGAAGCAAGGCTATAGTATGGCGAAAATGTCAAAAAATGACATTTCCCAAAAACTGCTGAAAACACACTGGAAACTGCATAAAATAGCGTGCCGAGACGCGCCATAGCATAGAAAGTTGCAAAACAGCCAAAAACGCAATAATGTGGCATGTTGAAAAAATCACCCAAAAAAGCAAGGCTATAGTATGGCGAAAATGTCAAAAAATGACATTTCCCAAAAACAGCTGAAAACAGCTTGAAACTGCATAAATAGCATGCTGCCGAGACACGCCATATAGCATAGAAAGTTGGGGAAAAAAAACCAAAAACCACATAATATTGGCATGTTGAAAAATGAAGTGAAAAAGCAAGGCTATAGTATGGCGAAAATGTCAAAAATTGACATCCCCAAAAACTGCTGAAAACAGATCAAAACTGCATAAAATAGCGTGCCGAGACGCGCCATAGCATAGAAAGTTGCAAAAAAAGCTAAAAACACCATAATATGGCATGTTGAAAAAATGACCCGAGAAGCAAGGCTATAGTATGGTGAAAAATGTCAAAAAATGACATTTCCCAAAAAAACAGCTGAAAACTGCTGGAAACTGCATAAATAGCGTGCCGAGACGCGCCATAGCATAGAAAGTTGCAAAAACAGCCAAAAACAATAATATGGCATGTTGAAAAAAACTCACCCAAAAAAGCAAGGCTATAGTATGGCGAAAATGTCAAAAAATGACATTTCCCAAAAACTGCTGAAACACATCAAAACTGCATTAAATAGCGTGCCGAGACGCGCCATAGCATAGAAAGTTGCAAAAACGGCAATCAAAAATGCATAAATATGCATGTTGAAAAAAATGACGCCAAAGAAGCAAGGCTATAGTATGGCAAAATGTCAAAAAATGACATTTCCAAAAAACTGCTGAAAACACTTGGAAACTGCATAAAATAGCGTGCTGAGACGCGCCATAGCATAGAAAGTTGCAAAAACAGCTAAAAAGCCTTAATTTGCATGTTGAAAAAATGACCCAAGAAAGCAAGGCTATAGTATGGCAAAAATGTCAAAAATGACATTCCCAAAAACTGCTGAAAACACTGGAAACTGCATTAAATAGCGTGCCGAGACGCGCCATAGCATAGAAAGTTGCGAAAACGGCCCAAAAACAGCCATAATATGGCATGTTGAAAAAATCGAGAAACGAAAGAAGCAAGGCTATAGTATGGCAAAAATGTCAAAAAATGACCCGTCCAAAAAACTGCTGAAAACCATCGGAAACTGCATAAAATAGCGTGCCGAGACGCGCCATAGCATAGAAATTTGCAAAAACGAGCCAAAAACGCCATAATATAGCATGTTGAAAAAATGACCCGAGAAATGCAAGGCTATAGTATGGCAAAAATGTCAAAAATGACATTTCCAAAAAACTGCTGAAAACACCTCAAAACTGCATTAAATAGCGTGCCGAGACGCGCCATAGCATAGAAAGTTGCAAAAAAAAACCAAAACAGCATAATATGGCATGTTGAAAAATGACCGCCAAAGAAGCAAGGCTATAGTATGGCAAAATGTCAAAAATGACATTCCCAAAAACTGCTGAAAACACCTCAAAACTGCATAAAATAGTGTGCCGAGACGCGCCATAGCATAGAAAGTTGCAAAAAAAAGCTGAAAAACGCCATAAAAATGGCATGTTGAAAAAATGACCCGAGAAGCAAGGCTATAGTATGGCAAAAATGTCAAAAAATGACATTTCCAAAAAACTGCTGAAAACCACATGCTGGAAAACTGCATAAAATAGCGTGCCGAGACGCGCCATAGTATAGAAAGTTGCAACAACAGCCAAAACGCAATAATGTGGCATGTTGAAAAAAACTCACCCCAAAAAAGCAAGGCTATAGTATGGCGAAAATGTCAAAAAATGAATTTCCAAAAAACTGCTGGAAACAGCTTGAAAACTGCATTAAATAGCATGCTGAGACACGCCATAGCATAGAAAGTTGGGGAAAAAAAACTAAAACCACCATAATATGGCATGTTGAAAAAATGAAGTGAAAAGCAAGGCTATAGTATGGCGAAAAATGTCAAAAATTGACATTTCCCAAAAACTGCTGAAACAGATCAAAACTGCATTAAATAGCGTGCCGCTACGCGCCATAGCATAGAAAGTTGCGAAAAAAAGCTGAAAACGCCATAATATGGCATGTTGAAAAAATGACCCAAGAAGCAAGGCTATAGTATGGTGAAAATGTCAAAAAATGACATTTCCCAAAAACAGCTGAAAACTGCTGGAAACTGCATTAAATAGCGTGCCGAGACGCGCCATAGTATAGAAAGTTGCAACAACAGCCAACGATGCAATAATATGGCATGTTGAAAAACTCACCCAAAAAAGCAAGGCTATAGTATGGCGAAAATGTCAAAAATTGACATTTCCCAAAAACTGCTGGAAACAGATCAAAACTGCATTAAATACCGTCCCGAGACGCACCATAGCATAGAAAGTTGCAAAAACAGCTAAAAAGGCCTTAATTTTGCATGTCGAAAAAATGACCCAAGAAGCAAGGCTATAGTATGGCGAAAATGTCAAAAAACTGACATTTCCCAAAAACTGCTGAAAGCGACTGGAAACTGCATTAAAAAGCGTGCCGTGACGCGCCATAGCATAGAAAGTTGCAAAACCAGTCAAAAATGCGATAATATGGCATGTTGAAAAAGTGACCAAAAAAGCAAGGCTATAGTATGGCGAAAATGTCAAAAAATGACATTTCCCAAAAACTGCTGAAAACTGCTGGAAACTGCATTAAATAGCGTGCCGAGACGCGCCATAGTATAGAAAGTTGCAACAACAGCCAACAACGCAATAATGTGGCATGTTGAAAAACTCACCCAAAAAAGCAAGGCTATAGTATGGCGAAAATGTCAAAAAATGACATTTCCCAAAAATTGCTGGAAACAGCTTGAAACTGCATTAAATAGCATGCTGAGACACGCCATAACATAGAAAGTTGGGGAAAAAAAACTAAAACCACCATAATATGGCATGTTGAAAAAATGAAGTGAAAAGCAAGGCTATAGTATGGCGAAAATGTCAAAAATTGACATTTCCCAAAAACTGCTGGAAACAGATCAAAACTGCATTAAATAGCGTGCCGCTACGCGCCATAGCATAGAAAGTTGCAACAACAGCCAACGATGCAATAATATGGCATGTTGAAAAACTCACCCAAAAAAGCAAGGCTATAGTATGGCGAAAATGTCAAAAAATGACATTTCCCAAAAACTGCTGGAAACAGATCAAAACTGCATTAAATAGCGTGCCGCTACGCGCCATAGCATAGAAAGTTGCAAAAAAAAAGCTGAAAACGCCATAATATGGCAAGTTGAAAAAATGACCCAAGAAGCAAGGCTATAGTATGGCGAAAATGTCAAAGAATGACATTTCTCAAAAACAGCTGAAAGTACCTCAAAACTGCATTAAATAGCGTGCCACTACGCGCCATAGCATAGAAAGTTGCAAAAACAGCTAAAAACGCCATAATATGGCATGTTGAAAAAATGACCCAAGAAGCAAGGCTATGCTATGCCGAAAATGTCGAAAGTTGACATTTCCCAAAAACTGCTGAAAACAGCTCAAAACTGCATTAAATAGCGTGCCGAGACGCACCATAGCATAGAAAGTTGCAATATAAGCTAAAAACGCCATGATATGGCATGTTGAAAAAATGTACCGAGAAGCAAGGCTATAGTATGGCGAAAATGTCAAGAAATGACATTTCCCAAAAACTGCAGAAAACGACTGGAAACTGCATTAAATAGCGTGCAGAGACGCACCATAGCATAGAAAGTTGCGAAAAAAAGCTAAAAACGCCATAATATGGCATTTTTAAAAAATGACCCAAGACGCACGGCTATAGTATAGCGAAAATGTCAAAAAATGACATTTTCCAAAAACGCCTTGTTATGTGCCAGGCATGGCCACATTGCTGTTTGTGTTTTTCTCACCTGTTTTCTCCCTCCTCCCTTGTTTTTTTTCTAGGTGCTGTTGACCTGAGTGTTTTCCACCTGTGCAGAGGGTCTGGATGCTCATTGGTTCCCTCCACTTCCCAAACTGACCAGTCGTTCACCGGCATTGTGGTTTCAGAGGATGTCCTGCAAAATGCCGGACTCTCTTCTGTTCTTTTTTTTTTCCTGCCTCAGTTGGCTGTGTTTTGGACCAGAACTGCTTATACATTTGGTTAAAAGTATTTGATGACACGTTGTGGACATTAGGTAATTTGGTGTACACTTTATACACACTGTAGTGATTTAGATAGTAAGTTTTGTTGTATTAAGTTATTTTCTTTGGCACAACCACCTTGTCCCATCCTCTCTCACATTTGAAGAACCTTTGATTGGAGTTTGAATGGTCACAAGTAAATACCTTTATTTTCCAATTCTACTCTGGTTCCTCTTTCTTGGTTATCGAGTTATCATCCCTTTGCTTTAAAGGGAACGTAACACAGCTGAAAACAGCTGGAAACTGCATAAAAATAAATAACGCCATAGCATAGAAAGTTGTAAAAACAGCTAAAAACGCCATAATATGGCATGTTGAAGAAATGACCCAAAAAGCAAGGCTATAGTATGGCGAAAATGTCAAAAAATGACATTTCCCAGAAACCGCTGAAAGCTGCTGGAAACTGCATTAAGTAGTGTGCCGAGACACGCCAAAATATAGAAAGTTGCAAAAACAGCTAAAAACGCCATGATATGGCATGTTGAAAAACTCACCCAAATAAGCAAGGCTATAGTATGGCGAAAAAGTCAAAAAATGACATTTCCCAAAAATTGCTGGAAACTGCATTAAATATCGTACCGAGACACGCCATGGCATTGCAAGTTGCAAAAACAGCCAAAAACACCCTAACTTGGCACATCGAAAAAATTAACCAAAAAAGCAAGGCTATAGTATTGCAAAAATGTCAAAAAATGATATTTCCCAAAAACGGCTGAAAACTGCTGGAAACTGCATTAAGTAGTGTGCCGAGACACGCCATAGCATAGAAAGTTGCAAAAACAGCCAAAAACGCCATAATATGGCAGTTGAAAAAATGACCCAAAAAGCAAGGCTTTAGTATGGCGAAAATGTCAAAAAATGACATTTACCAAAAATGGATGAAAACTGCTGGAAACTGCATTAAGTAGTGAGCCAAGACAGGCCATAGCATCGAAAGTTGCAAAAATACCTAAAAAGCCATAATCTGGCATGCTGAAAAAATGAACCGAAAAGCAAGGCTATAGTATGGCAAAAATGTCAAAAAATGACATTTCCCGAAAACTGATGAAAACAATCTGGAAAATCCGAATGTTAGTTGAATGCAGCAGTCAATTAATGTTCTCAAAATAGCCCAAAAAATGGCCAAAAACATCATAATATAGCATCTCGAAAGAACTACAGAAATCGACATCTCATTGATTGTCTTTAAAAAGTGGCCTTTGCAGTCTTCATGGTCACAGGTTTTTCTTTTCATGCTGAGGACATTAATTGACCGCTGCAGTGCGGACCGGGTGTGCGTGGGAGTTTTTGTGGTGTCATTTTTTCTTCAAGAACACTGCTACAGTTTCTTTTGGTCATTACAGAAATGTTCGGTAAATTACTTTTAATTTTTTGTAAATAAATATATTTTGAACCCTTTGTATATTTTCCTGGTCTCCTGAATTTGTCAGCTTATTCATTTTTAGTTTTAAATTTGACGACATGCTATACTGTGTCATTTTGGTCATTTTTTCAACATGCTACATTATGATGTCAACATACTTTACTATGACGCATCTTTAAATGCTTCACTGTGGTTTTCAGGTGTTTTTTCAACATGTTGCTATACTACTCGTTTTTCGATATGCTATACTTTGTCGTTTTTCGACATGCTATATTATGATGTTTTTGGCCGTTTATTCCACATACTATACTATGATATGTGTTGAAATGCTATACTATGTGGTTTTAAGGGTTTTTTTCAACATGTATTTTGACGTTTTTCAACTTAGTGTACTATTTCGTTTTGGTTTGATTTTTCGACATGCTATTTATTATTTATTGTTATTACTAGTTTCTTGGCAAATGTTGATGTACCTGTTGTGTATCTGTGCTGTGTCCTGGTCTCTTGATAATGTCCTGGTATTCTGGTTACTTTACAGTGCAGCTGTTGTATCTTGGCTCATCTGCAGTGCAGTAACACTGTTCAGGTCACTTCATGATGCTGCTAAATACGATGTTCTCTTCGTAATGTGCCAAATGCCCCTCTGTCACTTTATAATGCTGCCTTCCTACATGTCCACCTTATGATGTAACTATTATATTTTTGTCACTTCAAAATGCTGCTACTTTATTATGGTCATTTCATGAAATAACCATTGCGAATTCCCTGTAATTACTAATATAATGTATTGTTTACGGTGGTTCTGCTATTTAATGATTCCTTAGCACCCGTAACAGATCAATTTAGAAATATATTTCTTGCCTATTTTAGATAACTTTTACCCTTTGCATTGTTATGGATATATCTACTGTTTAATAGTGTTGATTGTATTTTATCGTGTAGTTTATGTGCCTTGTATCGTCAGCTGTGTTGTCCTTGATGTATTGATGTTTTGTTGTGGGTCTTGCGTCTGTTTTGTGCGGGACTACAGATGGAAATTAGCAACTCGCTTAATCTGGTGCAACCATCCCTCATTTTTCTCTGTATAAATGATTAATGTCATTGCACACGGTCCCTTGATGAATAAATAAAATGAAAATAAATTAGGTTTTTAGCCGTTTTTTCAATATACTATACTATGACACTTTTGACATTTTTTGCCATACTTTTACTTTCTGTAACGTTTTTGGTTATTTTGGGCCATTTTTGATGACATACTATAGTTTGACGTTACATATTTTGTCAAAAAATGTATAATAATTTAGTATGTCGTCAAAATCGCCACCAAAACGTCAAACATGTCTCTAACAAAAGTTTTATATATCATTTTGATAATTTAAAAATAATTTTAAAAATAGTTTTCCATATTTTCTGTCATAAATAAGTCCTATCATAGTATGCTGAAAACAGTGCTAAGATAAAATAATATTAATAATGAATATTTTCTGTAACATTACTTGTAATACATAATTTTAATTATTTAATAATAATTAAGAAAATAGTTTTTCATATTTTTTGATGATTTTCTAATGATAACTATTTTGATGCTGTTTTTTTGTTGTTGTTGTTGTTGTTGTTGTTTTTGTTGGTGTCTAACAACAGCACAGACTCCTAGATCAATCTGTCAGTCTGTTTTTATAATGCATTAATAATTCGTCCACTCCATGTTTACAATGACCTCTCATTCAACTCTCAGGTTTAAGTTTCCGCCGTAACACAAACTGAGGATTAAGTTTGTGTTAAATCTGTGTCGGCCTTCTGCAGCATTGAGGAGTGTGTGTGTGATGAAACGTGTGTTGTGTGTGTGTGTGTGTGTGTGTGTGTGTGTGTGTGTGTGTGTGTGTGTGTGGTGTTTGCAGGCTGCAGCCATCCAACAGGGCTAGTTGAAACTAATCTTGATATGTTGAACAAGCAAACTGGAGCAGCATCAACCCCCCCCCACACACACACACACTCTGATAAATAATAAACGACCTTTGAGTGGCTCCAATTTATGAGCCGGTGAGAGCAGGGGCCCGATAATGGACTAATTAGTTGTATCTCACATTAACTGATATCGGACACTCGGCTCCTCAATGCTAACTTTTATGTCTGGGGTCTGCCCCAGGGGCCCCGATTTGGGACACCCAAAATGGAAGAAAGTCAATGGGGTAATTTTCTGTTCCGGTGGAGGGGGAGAGGGAGGAGGAGGAGTGGGAGGAGGAGAGGGAGGAGGAGGAGGGTGGAGGTATTGGGGAAAAAAAAGGGGATCAACAACTACTAACAGGTATTTCTGTGTATCAAAGCTTCCACAATCCCCGACGGAAACAAAACCAAAAGGAGAAAATGTACAAACTCGCAAAGTGGATTGCAGAGCCTGGTGAAGGAGGAGGAGGTGAAGGAGGAGGAGGAGGAGGAGGAGGAGGAGGTGGAGGAGGAACGAGGCAGGGCGGTGAAAACAGGTGAGGCTTTGTTTGGCTGAGTTTTCTGAGGTAGATCCATATCAGGAATCCTCTCCCGCTCTGCCTCGCGCTCTCTCCGAGGCAGATCGGTTTACGGCGTGGAGACTTGCTGTCGCCTCTCCGTCGGCTGACAGACAGGCAGGAAGGAAGGAAGAAGGGAAGGAAGGCGGAGGAGGGAGAAGAAGAAGATGAGGAGAACATCTGAATTATAAAAACACAACATAGAAAAACCAGGATTCAGATCAGATTAGATAAAAGTCTGATGACCCCTGAGGGGACTCACATCCCCCTCTCTCCCTCCTGCACCCATTCATGTACTTTGCCATCTATCTTTAAATTTTATAGATTTTATAGTCCCCAATAATATTATTATGATAACTATTATTAGTGTGGATGCTTTTAGATATTGTTTTCGG